>NC_063064.1:8035260-8335260 GCF_018812025.1 Megalobrama amblycephala | reverse complement strand
CTTTGTATGGCAGTGGTGCTATATCCTTAACCACCCTAAAGAACCAAGAACCGCTGAAGAACCATACAGGGGCTTAACAGGTTCTGTATACAGTAACAGTGCTATAGTCATCCCAAAGAACTGGTGGAGAACTGCTGAAGAACCACTAAAGCACCAACATTTGGTGCTATACAGCACTTAAAGTGCTTCCCCTATGATTACGAGCCAAAGAACCACTTTTAGTACTATATAGCACCATTTTTTTTTGTATACTTAAGTGTATACTTAAGACCAAGTTAAAAAAACTCTATGAAAGACTCCAACAGAGCTGTCTGAAACACTGCCAGAGGGATGTTAAACAGGAAGTGTTTGTCCAAAATCACATCAGGTTTTGCAAGAGAATGCAAAAATTCTTGGGGGAAGGCAAAATTCTGAAAAATATTTTTTCCTCCTATTCCATATTTTTTTCTGCCACCATGTCCCTTTAGTGGCTCCGTACTACGATATGCTCTTGACAATAGTTATTTAAATAACGCGATAGAAACTGCCTCAAAATAACTGTAAAGAGGAGAATGTCATGTCTGAAAACTGTCTTTGCCATCCCTCAGCACATTGCCACTGTCTCACATATAGTGTAGGGCAGGCAATAAATTATTGCATGGTCAGACATGCCATAGGCCAAAAAGCTACAACGCTCTGAATACATACTCCAAATGCTAATTATATACATGTAAAATCAGAATAATTTTTAATAATTGTTTTTTTGTTTGTATAAAATTCAAACTCGGACCCAACAACAAAAAACTTATAGAATCGAAAATTAAACTAAGTGACAATTATCCGTTTGTGAATTATTCTAAAGAAATGGAAAATAAACAGCTTGAGGCCAACTTTTCATTTGGTTCATTCTGATGGTGCTAACTGAACAAAGCAAATTATCTCAACCTGCAATGCTATGTATTACTATGAATATTTGCTTTTTTACTGTTTTATTTCAAATATTAAAATGCAAGAACTTCTCTTCTACTCTCTCTCTTCAAATGCTTTTGCATGTTTTACTCCGAGTCAAAAGATGGCGACAATCATCACATAGATCTTCGTTGTAACATCCTCTGACGTGTCAGCACTGAGAGTGCCATAGTAAACAGTTTACATGTGAAATATGTTGTTCAGTCATTTACTAGAAGGGTTTGTTTCGTTCACCATCAATATAAACAATTAATTCTTTATAAAACGCATATCCTTGGTGTTTTACACTAGAGCTGGTGCGTTTCCAGTCATGATGAATTTTGGTTCCAAAGGCAAGAAGCGGATGGTTCTGCCGACCCGACCCGATCCGCCGACAGTAGAACAGATCATGGAGGATGTGAACCGAGCCTATCCCAATGATCCAGTGTTCACTGTTTTACACGAATCTGCCGAAGGTAGGCTATCGGACAGACGAGAATATTTCAGTACAATGGCTTTAAACACAGGTTGCTAATGCTCCATTGAAGGCGCAAAGAAAGTTTCATAAAGCAACACATGCAGTGAAAGTAACATATCTATCTGAACAAATTATTGTCATTAGTTTTCAGACGCTTACCATAAAAACACATTTCGCGTCGCAAATGCTGACATAAGCATGTATTTTATTTCCTGATGTCTTTTATTGACCAACGTCCACTTCAAACTCTTGGAGAACTTGGAAACAACAGTTAAAGGGCAAATTCTCTGTTTTTTTTACTAGCATGTCAGTTTTCAGGAACTAAGTGTTATATTTATATATTATATTGTATTATATATTGACTTAAATCAGGGTTGCAAACATGCTCTTACGCTACACGTCCATTTTCTCACGCAGTAAAAAACAAACATTGCAGAGCAAAGATGACAATGAAAACGCACCAACAAATAAGACAGAGCAGCAGCAAGTTATTCAGATAAATCGGGGGAGATTGTAAATTGTAATTTAATACAAATTACAGCCTCATCGCCTTTTTCTCTGAACAGAAGCAGGTGTGTTACAGTGGCGTTCTGTGAATTTAGGTTAGTAACTAATATGTTGTGTGTAGCCTAGTGTTTTGTTTTAAACCTTCTGTTACCAAAAGTTTTAACAACTTCTGGTGATGCAAGTTTTTTTTTTTTTATAATCTATATTCATATTTTAAAATGCAAACTTTTGCTACTGTATTGAAGACAAACATAACTTGATCACATTTTTAACATAACTTGATACATTTTTAATAAGCACCAAGCAGGGAAAATTTGGGAAAAAAAAAAAAAGAAAAAAAACTTTTACACGTTTAGGACATTTCCGACGTAAGGATGTACAGGGAGTCTTCATATGTAAAACACTAACTCATTGGGTAATGTTTTCTCATTAAAATCAGATGATTTTCTATTAATTCAATAGAATGTGTGGGAATACAATATAGCGGTGCTGTGGCTTCACTTATGACATCAAGAGCATTCCAGTTATTTATATACAGTGGGGAAAAGAATTATTTGATCCCCTGCTGATTTTGTAAGTTTGCCCACTTACAAAGAAACAAAGGGTCTATAATATTTTATGGTAGTTTTATTTTAACGGATAGAGACAGAAAATCAACCAAATAATCCAGGAAAAAAAAAATAAAAAATGTTGATTTGCATTTCAGTGAGCAAAATAAGTATTTGGTCCCCAAGCAAAACATGACTTAGAACTTGGTGGAGAAACCCATTTTGGCAAGCACAGAGGTAAGATGTTTCTTGAAGTTAGTCACCAGGTTTGCACACATCTCAGGAGGGATTTTGGTACATTCCTCTTTATAGATTCTCTCTAAATCCTTAAAGGGAACCCCTGGTGTTAAGACTTGTATGTATAGACTTGTTGTCTATTATTGAAATACGTAGTAAAAAAAACCATGAAAGATTTACGTTCCATGACATATTTGGACCGATTTGGACAATGGGTGGCGGCATTTTGTTTGCGTTCTATGTCGGTGACGTCAAATGGTTGCACTCACTGCTCTACTGACACTGTCCTATTGCTATTTTTAACGCACAACTCGGAATATAACATACGATGCCACATTGTGCAGCTTTTGGTTGTAATTTTCAGTCGATGAGCCACAAGAGAAGCGATGTAAGTCTTTACTGCTTTATTAGCAATAAGAGGAGAAAAGAATAGGAAGTTGAATGTGGATGAATAAAACCTCCTAACTGCTTCTTTGTTCTCTTCACTTTAGCCCTGATGACTGAGGCTTTTTTCTGTATGTTTTGGAGCAACGGTAATCTAGTAACGCATACAGGACTTAAAATCCTTAAAATCAGCCTTTTCAAATTGCGCCAGAGCACAAAATTAGTGAGAAAGAAAACCTCAAAGATGTGCAATGTCTCTGTGGCTGTTCGAACTACTGTTGTATGATTGACGTGTTAAAGTCGTCTGATCACCTGAATGCATTACACACAGTTAAACATGCTGAGAAGATGCTTCTGTTTTATGCGATCACAGACATCTCGTGCATCACGGCACACGCAAGCTTTGAGGCAGTCTGTCTCAGTTGAGATGTGTTATAGGCTTACCTTCGTCAGTCTCCACGACAGGTGCAGCATTTGGTTAAAGCATACACTTATATCCATCGGCAACTGTAAGCTCTTTCAGCTGTGGTCTTCTAAAAGCCTCAAAGGCACCAGGGCTTGTGAAGAGAACAAAAACACGGATCTTTAGGAAGTTTTATTCATCCACATTCTTCACAACTTCCCATTCTTTTCACCTCTTATCACTAGTAAAGCAGTAAAGACTTAAATTGCTTCTCTTGTGGCTCATCGACTGAAAATTACAACAAAAAGCCGCACAATGCGGCATCGTATATTATATTCCGAGTTGCGTTGTGTTAAAAATAGCTATAGGACAGTGTCAGTAGAGCAGTGAGTGCAACCATTTGACGTCACCGACATAGAACGAAAACAAAATGGCACCGCCCATTGTCCAAATATGTCATGGATTTTTTAAATAATGTAAATCTTTCATGGGTTTTCTACTACATATTTCAGTAAGAGACATCATTTACATTATATTAAGCCATACAAGTCTTAACACCAAGGGTTCCCTTTAAGGTTTCTTGGCTGTCTTGAAGTCGCAGCTCTCTCCACTGATTTTCTATACAATTAAGGTCTGGAGACTGGCTAGGCCACTCCATGACCTTTAATGTGCTTCTTCTTGAGCCACTCCTTTGTTGCCTTGGTGGTATGTTTTGGGTTATTGTCATGCTGGAAGACCCATCCATGACCCATTTTCAGTGTTCTGGCTGAGGGAAGGAGGTTCTCATCCAGAATTTTACAGTACATGGCCCCGTCCATCGGCCCCTCAGTGCAATGAGTCCTCCTGTACCCCTAGCAGTGAAACAGCCCCAAAGCTGTTTTTCAGCCCCAAAATAATGTTTTAGCCTCCATGCTTGACTGTAGGGATGATGTTCTGGGGGTCATAGTCAGCATTTCTCTCCCTCCAAACACGATGCCCAATAGCTCAATTTTCTCATCTGACCACAGCACTTTCTCCCAAGCTTCTCTGAATCATTTAGATGTTCATTGGCACACTTCAAATGGCCTTCTTGAGCAGGGGGACCTTGCGGGCACTGCAGGATTTCAGTCCATTGCAGCGTAGTGTGCTACCAATGGTTTGCTCGGTGACTGTTGTCCCATCTGCCTTGAGATCATGAACAAGCTCCTCCCGTGTAGTTCTGGACTGATCCCTCACCTTTCTCATGATCATCCTTACCCCATGTGGTGAGATCTTGCATATGGAGCTTTACCGAGGGCGATGGCTATTGGTTATCGGTATTTTGTATTTCTTTCATTTTGGAGTAATAGCACAAACAGTTGCCTCCTTCTCACCAAGCTTCTTGCTGATGGTCTTGTAGCCCATTCCAGCCTTGTGCAGGTCTACAATCTTGTCCCTGAAGTCCTTTGACAGCTCTTTGGTCTTGCCCATGGTGGTGGAGAGGTTGAAATGGAAGATACAGATTCTGTGGATGGGTGTCTTTTATATATCAGGAGTACTTTTTTTTTTTCTTTTTTTTTTTGTGACAGGACTAATCTGTGTTCCACATGGACACATAACTCCTCCATCTGGGAGGCAGAATACTTGCTGGTTGGTAGGGGATCAAATACTATTATTTCACTCAATCAAATGCTAATCAATAATCTAATGCTTTACATAATGTTTTTTTTTCTGGATTTTTTTGGTAGATATTCTGTCTCTATCAGTTAAAATAAACCTACAGATATTAAAAGTTGTGAAGCACTACAGCCGACTGTCAGCTGCATGTGCCTTCGGCGCCTTTGTGTAAAGTAGACAACTGTCTGTTTCTCCAGATATATTCGTCTATTTTCGTCATTCAAAAGGGAATCCAACACTGCAGCCTTCAGATACACAAACTGTAAACAAAGCAGCATGTGCTTATCGTTTTGACTGTCATTCATGCCGATTACTTTCTTTATTCCACTCGCTCATGTTGATATTAAAATATTCACCCAGGAACACTCAGGTAAGATGAAGTAAAATTATAACAGCCTTCTGTCTCAACCGTCCTGACTTCTTTGGTGGCTGTTTTGCTATTATTCTCGTTCACTGACTTATTCACTAAACTAAACAGCCAATCATAGTTCTCTCTCTCACCGATGGCCTGACACCGATTCTACATGCTGACCCCCCCCCCCAAAAAAAACAAAAAACAAAACAGACTGCGTCCGACTAGAGCCAAAGGTCCAGAACACAGTGAAAAAAATGGTGTTGTTGTTGCCCAACAGCTGATCGGATTGGTGTGTCCAGGGTTAAAAATATCCCACAATGCACTGTGAAAACCAGGGAGCACTGATGCTTTCACATTTCCGGGTTTTTCAGAAGCAGAAGTCATCATAGTTGGTTAAACTTTTAAAGGGGTGAAAGAGACTTCATTAAATATGTTTCTTTTTTGTGTTTCCATTTGCACAAATAGCAAAAAGAAAAACTCCACAGTAGTGTCTTCACAACTTTCAAAAAGAGGAAGAAAATAGAGAGCGATTGATGATAGCAATCAGAAGAGAGAAAAATGTAATTTTTACCATCACCCCCATAGCCACTCGATTAGAAACATCCTCACAGCAGAGTGTAATTTAATGCAAAGGTAGTGTTATAAATTTACATAATTAAAAAAAAAGAACGAAAACTTTGCAGGATTTACGATATTGATGACCATTAAAACGCGTCATCATAGTCTGTGAAAAGGGTCTATACTGTAGCTGCGTCTCATTTCGAAGGCTGTGTCCTCCAGACGTCGCATTTAAAGGCTGCATACGTCATCTAGGTGGTATCATTTAAAAGGTTAGGTCACCAAAAAATGAAATTTGTCATTAAGTACTCTCCCTCATGTTGTTCCAAACCTGCAAGACATTGTTCATGTTTGGAAAACAAATAAGATATTTTTGATGAAATCCAAGAGGTTTTTATCCCCCATAGAAAGCAGCTAAATTATCACATTCAAGGAAAGACACAGAAAAGAAATAGTCAACGTGACTACAGTGGTTCAACCTTAATGTTATGAAGCGACGAGAATACTTTTTGTGCGTAAAAACAAAAATAACGACTTTATTCAACAATTTTTCCTCTTCCCTGTCATTCTGCTACACAATTGACGCAGTGAACGCAGTGCAGAGCTTCACATGCATACATCGTGGAGCTCACATGAACAACATTGGCCAAATACTGAGCCAGCGTTCTGATGCAAACATGGAAGCTCTGCACTGCATCACCTGCGTAGGAGACTGGCAGGGAAGAGGAAAAATTGTTAAATAAAGTTATTTTTGTTTTGTCTTTGCGCACAAAAAAGTATTCCCATCCCTTCAAAACATTAAGGTTGATCCACTGTAGTCATGTTGACTATTTTAACGATGTCTTTACTACTTCTCTGGACCTTGAATGTGGTAATTTCGTCTCACAGGTTTGGAATGACATAAGGGTAAGTAATTAATGACAGAAATTTCATTTTTGGGTGAACTAACACTTTAAGAAAAGTAATTGTTAGATTGCAAAGTAAGAAAGAAATGACAGTATTTTACACCTCACAAGGAACAACAGTCAATTTTATTATGGTTAGTTTTTTTTTTTTTTTTTTTTTTAAAGACATCCTTGATGATGCAAGCAGCCCTCGAATGCGACTTTCTAGAGGACACAGCCTCTGAAATGAGACACTGCTAATGTTCCCTTAATGGAAGTTTAGAAGTGTGAAACGTAAATCACGTGGGACAATCCAGAATAATATCACTTCTGCTGTTGTTCATTAATACCAGTAGTGACGGTTTTACAATGAGGACATTGTCATGTCACCATCAGTGTCCCAATGTGTAGCAAGCCAGAGTCCTTTACTGTCCTTACAAGTGCGAATTCATGTAAACAATGTCAAAAGATTGATGTGCTCTGACTGGATGTTGGGTTGGACTTTCGAGAATTGACATAGATTGCTCGAGACTGTGGTGTAATGTATACCAGCCATTACTGAACCGCAAGTTATCATGTCAAGTGATGTCGGTCTCAAATGAAACAAGTTTTGTGTACCGGGCTCTACCATTTAAATAACAGAATTGTGCAAGAAAACATTGTGCCCGCTAAAATGTACTGGGGAGCATAAAGAGAACTTTTCTATTTAATTTTCCTTTGAAGAGAACAAAAACTAATTTCCTTTTAATAGTGTTGTTTGTTCACCTGGTAATGTTAATGCCATTCATTATCTCATTGGTAACTTAAAGTTCTGTCCTTTTGTGCGCTGTTTGTTCACCTGTTAATGTTAGTCCCATTCATAGAGGGATGTTAGAATGGTAAATTTATACGTGTTTTTTTTTTTTTTTTTTTTTTAAAGTTGCTGTCTTTGTTACTTGTTTCAAACTGCAATTTCTCCATGAAAATAATAGTTGGGTAATTAAAGATTAATGACTGATTACAGAATTGTTATTGAATATTGAGTTATTGAGTATTGTACATGGGTATTTGCTAGTGTGACTGCACCTTTGCATGCATGATTGTAACGTTTGGCCTTGACCACTGATTTTAGGTGTCATCTTTCAGATTTGAAGTCCAGTTCCAGCAACAGTGAAGTGGAGGTAAGATACCAGCAGAGCAGACGCTACATAGAGCTGCATGAGCGATTGCAAGAAGAACGTGGCAATCTTGCTCGGCGAAGAGACGAGCTGCGTGCGGCTGGGGAGTCTTTGGAACACAGCGTGATGGAGGTGAAGAGGAGTGCGCTGTGACAACTGGCAGGGGCCTGCAGAACATTCACACCTGCGTCTTATGAACTTGAGATTTGCATATTCAGTAGTTGATTGCTGGGCATGGCACTTGTGAATATAACAAATTAAAATCAAATTCAGTAAAATACTTGGTGTTTTTCCTATTGAATGTTTGATGCATTTATTTAATGATTTGTTTGTGATATTTTTGGCTTATTTTTATTTTTTGTAAATCTATTTGGTCAATGTTAATGTGTGTTTAATAGAAGTACACAGTCCATTCAACAAGATGTGCAGTCTTAATGTATTTTATATGATTTAATGTCATTTATACCTGATTACAATACAAGATTCCTTGAGTTTTATGATGAATGGGATTTTTCAGTTTACAGACAGTACAACTTGTTGAATATATTGATGACTGTACAGCTATTCTTCACAGCTTAATTTTCATTTGCATTAATTTTTTTTTATTTTATTTTAAAATAAGTAGCATGATGTAAAGATCTCTCCACCATTAAAGCTTAAAGGATTAGTCCACTTTCAAATAAAATTTTCCTGATAATTTACTCACCCCCATGTCATCCAAGATGTTCAGATGTTCATGTCTTTCTTTTGTCAGTTGAAAAGAAATTAAGGTTTTTGATGAAAACATTCCAGGAACATTATGACAATGAAAGATCTAAAAACGAAGCAAATTATTGGCAAAAGTATGGCTTGGTAAAAGTAAGGGAATTTCACGATATTGTATATAAACTAAAGATAAATTAAACAAGGAAATCAGTTGGGATGTAGTGTTCCACCTGTGTGCAATGGTCAGAAATAAGTAAATAAACTTGTTCTGTGTCAGAATGTTCAAACAGCAATAAATGACTTGGATGTCTGTGCATATTAAGCTATCATTGAATAAATCACAGTTCCACTCAGAAAAATAAAATGCATACACATTTTTATGAGATTGTTTATTTGAGGACCCCAAACCCTGGCCATAACTGTTGAACTGTTGGTCTACACAATATTCTATCAACATTCTGAACCCAATTCATGCTTTGACTTCTCAAATATGCATAAAACTGTACCAAAATGTCAATTTGAGTTTAGCATTGCATCATTATGCTTTATCCTGACCACCACTGTTATGGGTCATTATTACACATTACACTGAGCTGTGTTACTAGTCAATTTCAATATCTTCAAATATAGTCAGACATTACTCTGCACATCTGAAATACAGTTCTCTTTTTCATTTTCGGAATTTCCAAAGGCTGATGTGGGATCCGTGATTTTACTTTTAAGAGAGAATGCATGTTTTCTGACTAAAGGGGGCAGATTGAGTGAAGCTGTTATATCACAGTAAAACTAAGTCCATGTAAATACTGCACCTCACCAAATAAGACAAACACATTTTGTGCTGGCTAATTGGCCATAATCCAGCCTACACTAATTATATGTTTACAATATTTGCTTGTGTAGCTGCAGTTTTGGCAATGGGCTTTGGTTGAATGGAAGCCATTTTAAACATTCTACATTTAGAATTCAGCCCAACTTACTGTTAATGGCAAGTATTTATCTCAAACCACAGAGTTGCTACTCATTAGCTTGCTTTTAGATACTTAAAGCATAATGTGACTGTACACAAAATGACATTATGAAAGCATTCAGTAAGCAGGAATATGTACAGCCACTTAATTGTATTACATACATTTGCTGAACACTCAACAGTTACAACAATCTTATATTCAAAAATGAAAATGTGTGGGTAGATTCATGGTTGTACTCCTAGTCTGTCATTTTCATTGAAAAAAGAAACTGCAAAGTCAACATCACGTGTTTACAGTGGCTAAGTGAGTATTTAGCATGCTATTTGTAGCAATGGCAGGATTACAATTTGCCTTCTGGGAAGCATTAGACTACAGTTTTAAATCAGTATTTACAACAGTATCACTAAATATCCATGACGATTACATAGACATTTTTTGTGCAGATTTTACCTATTGTAGCTATATTTACCTGCAGTAATAATAAGTGAAGGCAATAGGCTGTTTTAACCTGTCAGTGTGGCAAAAAGGCATGTGCATACATGGTTCTCATGTGAGAATACAACAGTCTTTTCCGGTTTGCAGGTGGCACATGGTCTTTTAAAGTATTTGTCACTGTTTTGCAGAGAATAGTTTGCATATTGTTCTGAATGCGGGCCATAATTTTTACCAGTGGATAACACACTCCAAGACAGTCTTTCTCATGTTTGATTAATTGTCCAAGTAGCACAAGCAATGATTAATATCACTGTACAAAAATATAAAAAAAAAGAAAAGAAAAAGAAAAGGTATACCCTCACTTGTGTTGTGATAGGTACATGTTGTAAATACAGTGAAATTCCAGTACATGGCTAATTGTTCACATCCGGATTAAGTTTTTTATTTCTTTTTTCTTTTTTTTTCAAATAGGTCAATCTTCTGATGCATTGGCAAGCACAAGACTCATTAAATATCCGAGGTAAACAGAACGATATCCATTACCACCTGAGTTTTTACAGCATCAGGAGCATAGTACTTTGTCAAGCCTGGAACTGTGGACAGATCACAGGTTTTATGCTTCATGTTTTTCCCCTGTCTTTTCAGGCATTGTCGTTGCTTGACCCTGTGTCTGTGGAGAGCAACAGACCATGGGGCTCGGTATGTAGTTGAAAGGAGTAACTCTGACGGCTTTACTAGGGGAGCTCTGACGGAAATGGCCAACGCCACCACTGTGGGTACTTTCCACTGACTGAAAGGTGGAGGATGATGCTGTGCTGTAGTTTTTTAGAGATCCATCTGAATCCCCATCTTGGAGGGTATTCCCAAAGGCCATGCTTATTTTTCTGGGGAGGGCCATCTTTGTGGCCTCCTCTGTAATGCTAAGACCTTTTTCAATCGTGGGAGAGGTGCTTGAGTTAATTTTGTTGGCTGAGTAGTCCTCAGTTTGAACAGTCGCGTCACTTGTTTTCCTTGATGCCAGTGTAATAGTAGGCAGTTTACCTGGTAGTGGTGGTGGCATCTGTTTGTTGCCATCAGGTGAAGGTAATAGAGGCAATGCAGTGGGTGGAAGGGTGCTCTTTAATATATGGGGAACATCCTCATCACGAATCCTTCTCCAGGTCACTTTGTCAGCATTACGTGATCCAACCCTCTGCTGCCTCTGATTTGTGTTCCTTTCACTTTTAGCTCGTCCACTTGAGTCAGAGGATGAAGAGCGAAGAGAGGAGCGGCTAGTGACACGACTCAAGACATTTATGCTTGGTGAGGACGAATATCTTTTGAAGGTATCATCCCTTTTTTCTCTTGGCTTTGGTCCAGGTGTATTTCTCTGTGAGGCCCTGCAAGGACTTTCTGAGCTTGTTCGTCTAGCTGGACGTTTCACGGTGACATCTCTATCAATGGAGGTGGCTCTTGATAGAGCTATGCCCTGTCTGAGAACCTGTTCCTGAACTTGTCTTTGTCCTTGAGTCACAGGCATTCTTCTTGGACCTTGAACTGCTTCCTTGAGCTCCTGACAACGAGAAGAACATAAGAAAACTGCTGGGGCCCCTGGACCTGCTCTTCGGGGTGAGGCATGCTGCGATGTTGGGACAGAACGTGATGAAGCATCACGTCTTGAGACTTTTGATGATTCTTTGATGAATGTCAGTTGTCTGAGAAAGCCATTACGATCTGATTCACCACTACTTGAATGAGTAGATGTCATGCGAACCAAATCCAATCGGTTTGCTGGTAGGATTCTTTTCCCTGACATCTGTGTATTTTGTCTGCTGATACTGGGCTGGTTGGTTACTAAAGGTGAAATGTTTCTTGTTTGCCTTGATGGATTCTGCATGAATGGTATTCTAACAGGGGATTTCTGTGTTTTCCTGTCAATGGGAGATTTTGAATTTTGATTGATGTTTGAAGTGCTTTTGTCTGGTGGACTGCATGGTGCTGATGCCACCTTCTCTGGACCTTGTTTAATGGTTTGGGTTGGGGAGGTTACTTTTTTCTGAGGATGCCTGGAAGGTGTTGAACTTTGAGATGATCCTGAAGATGAGCTCTTTGGTATCCTGGCAGGTGGTGTTGAGCTTCTTTTGGGCAATGACAGCTGAGTGGAGTCCATGGGGTGACCCAGTCTGTGAAGGCTTCTTGACCTGTGTTGAGCTAGATTTGGATTTTTAGGAGCATCTGCTTTTGGTATAATTTTTTTAGGTGGTGGTCTTTGAGAGAGAGTTGTCTCCTTCTTGGGTGTGTATATGACCGTTCTACCCCTGAAGACCACAGGCAAGTTTGGAACAGGTTTACGAGGGGCAAAATCAAGTGGTTTATTAGCCTTTTTGTCATCTTTGTATACCTTCTTCTCTTTAGGAGTAAAGCTTGATCCAGACATAAATGACAGAACGGATTCAGACTCTGATGAGGGTTCTTGGGACTTTGAAGCTTGTAACTTGGTAATGATTGTATTTGCTCCTTCTTGTATTGCTCTCCATTCAACACTATTGAGATCAGAGTCTTTGTCGGATGCCATTTCATCACTGTCTAGGTCAATATCAGGGCTCCACTCCTCTGTTGTTTTCTGAAGAGTAGCTTTCTGTTTGTGCTTTTTCTCAGCTTTCCTTTTTCTGGCAGTCTGCTTTTTCTTGTGTTGAGGCATAGCAGATGTTATGCATTTTATCAAAAGATCATCTTCTGAATCCATGCTGACTGAGCTTGGCGAGCTGTTCTCTTCAAACTGGTTAAGGTCTTGCTGTGATTTAGAAGGGCACTGAGTATTGGATGTAATATTATGTCTATTCCTTATCCACGTATGGTGAGGTTTATCATGATGTTCCTCAAATTCTGCATCACTCAAAGAGCTAAGGGAGGAACTCAAAGAGTAACATGGAGGTGCTTCTTCTAAAATTAGATTTTGCTTGATTCTGTGAAAACCCTTTTGGCGGGACTGGTAACTGTTCACTTGATCTTGTATATTAGCATTACGTATTACATTAGTCTTGCTTGATTCATAATGTTGTTTCCGTCCAGTCCTATTCATCAGTCCATCCTGTCTGTCTATTTTATGGCAAATGGCCCCATCTGTAGTTACTGGGTGGTGCCTGGACTGAAAGGATAAAGTGTTTTCCTGTGCATGACTCAGAGAGCAGGTTTTCTGATTTTGGTACACCTCTGTGCTTTGTTTTCTTATGGGAATATCTAACTGTGGCATGCTTTTTGACAGATTCTGTCCTTGCTTTTGAATTTGTCGAACTGGAGACTGGCTTTGAATCCTTTGCTGGGTCATTTTTGCTGCCATCTCTTTACTTTGTATAAGTAATCTCTGAGTGGGCACCATATGTCTGATTGTTTTGTTCAGTTGGTTTGCAACTGTGTGAGACTGACATGTTATTTTAGTTGGTTTGTGGAAGCGAGAGAACATGCGTAGGTCTTCAATTCTCTTTGCCTCAATATCAACAAGCTCTTGTGTCTCTTTGTTTCTTCGCCAGTCTTTTATTCCTCTAGTTCTGACTGGATATTGGAGTGTTTCATCGCTCAAGGAAGTGGTGCTTGAGAAATTGATGGGCGTACCTTCAGCTGAGTCAGTGTAAGAGGAATCATCATGATAGATGTCTTTTGAAGACATTCCAAGCTTTTGTCCAGTAAATATTTGACTGTTTTTATTCTGCAGCACCATATACACTGGTAATTGCACTGATTTTCGAGCCTGCATGTTGAGAACTTGGTTTGAGAGGTTGGGCATCACAGTGGGCCTTACCTTCTTAAACCTGGAAGGCATGGCAGAATTAATGCACTCTTTGAGAATTTCTATGTCATCATCTGAGTTGCCTTCACTGTATTGGTCTCGGTCATCCATATCCTCTTCCTTTTCAGAATCCTCTGGATCATTGTCTAGTTGGTTTAGCAAAGGAGTAAGTTTGAGCTCTACATCTTTCTGAACATAGTGTTCATGCAGAGGGAGGGCACTCAGACTAGAGGCACATGAGAAATTCTCAATTGGTTTTTCCACAGTGAAATAGATCATTGTGTCCAAATCTGGAGGTAGGTTAAACCTTTCTTTGAAGTCTGTGATTTCCATAATTTTGCGCAAACTGCTTTCCCACTGGCTTCCTACACCACTAAGTGTCTGTGTCTCTGGTCCACTTGATTCTGCACAGCATGGAGTTTTGCTGCGACTCGGAGGCATTGTTTGTCCTGGGCTGTCTGGTAGGTCACTGGGGCTAACAGTTCCACTTATCATTTCACTACATGGATCACTTTGAATAGAGCTGGCAATTGAAGGAGATTCAAAGCTGCCAAGTGAGCTCACTGAACTACAGCGGCTCATTACAAGAGGTGTTTCATGAATGTAGTTTTCTGAAGAGCTGGATGGTGTCCTGTCCTCAAGAATGATTGGGGACACTCCTCTAAGGAACCTCTTCTCATTTTTGATTGTACAAGGGATCTCAGTTGGATCAGAGCTGCTCATTTTCTGATCAGTTACTAATAACTGACTGTCACTCAAGTCATCAAGTGTCTCATTCTCATCCTCTTCATCTTTTCTCTCAACATTCACATCTTCCACCTCTATGATTTCTAATGAGGAGTCACTCTCCAGCTCATTTTCAGTCTGACTCTGTCCATCAAGTGCTCCATCCCCAGAAGATAAAGAGGACAGAGAACTGCAGCGAGAGAAGCATATTGGAGTGTTCTCTACAGAATACTTCTGAGGGGTCTCCAGCTGTCCTATTGTGGGACTTCTCGCAGAACATATTGGGGAAAACTTGCTGATACTTCCGCCAGTCATCACTGTTGGAACCCAAGCTTGCCTACGCATTGCTTGAGCTGCCTGAACATTAATTGCAGTCTTTGCAACGCCAAACTTGGCAACACTCTGGATCAATGGAACATGCTGATAGGAGGGAGACAGCTTGACAGTTGGTATACTGGCATCCGAAGACACCTTGGTTGATACAGTTGCAGGTGTTGATATAAAAGGTTCTTGACTCTTCTCTGTATCTGTGGAACCTAACTCAGGCAAACAAGCATCTTTGTTTGTCTCAAAATCTCTTTCAGGGATCTCATTTTGACATATGACTCTAGAAATGTGTACACCACTGTTCAATGGTTCCTCGTGAGCTACCTTAAGGTCAAGTTTATTTGGACGTCGTTGTTCTGTTGGTCTTGCAGAGGGGTGAGTCTGTTCCTGACTGCCACAATAGCCATCACTGGTGCTTCCACTATTAAGGCTGTCATTGGATAAACTCGAGTTGGCTGTTTTAAGACGCAAGAAGGCATGCGCTCTACTGAGACGCTCTTTAGGTGAAAAAGAGCTGGTGTCAGAGAGATGACAAGGGGAACATGAAATAGCTCGTGCCTCGTGAAGCTCATCTGGCCCATAATTCCAATCCACAAAATGATCTTCTGAACTGAGGCTGAAGCTGTCCTCTGAGGATGTATGCATGGTAATGTCTTCTACCAGTTTGTCAATTTTAGCCACTGTGTTGGTGATCTTCTTGGCTAATTTCTCAGCTGCCACAGTCACTTCATCGTCAGGGGGTTGTGACCTTTTATTATCAGTTTGAAAGGTTTCAATGTCTTGTTCAGGCTCCCCCTCTCGCTTACGTGGCTGAGTATTCAGGAAGTTAGAATTGTTCAAGAACATGGAAAGCATGGAGAAGGTTCCTGTGTCCAAGCTGGTTGATATATTAGGTGCCTCGTCATCATCAAAACAACCAGAATCTGAGGCATAGTCTTTTGCTAGGCTTTCAATGTGCCTCAATGGTTTGTTTATACTTTGATGCTTGAAACTTTGCTTCTCGATTGAATCAAATGTTTCTGCCAGATGCTTTGCATCTAATTCAGCCTCTAATGCTTTCTGTTTCCTCATGTAGAGGGATGGCATGCAGGATCCTGGGGATATAACAGCAGTATCTTTATATTTGTGTGGACGATTTGTGAGGAGGTTTCGCAGAGCTGCAGCACTTCCCATGGCTATCATTTTGTGCTTTGAGTGGATGAGATTGCGCAGCATGCTTACAGCTCCCAGATCCCACAGCAATTCCTGGTCCTTCGGACTACGTGCAGACAGGTTCCAGAGGGTTCCACATGCATTACTCACAATGGTCAGACTGTGAGATCGCAAGTGCTGCAGTAGAGTCTGAAGGCAATTATGATCCCTGAGGATTTGCCTGAAATATGCAAACAGGAAGAAATTAAGTGATGTCACTGATACTTTGACCAAGACCTCTGCTTAATTTGTGAATGTGAATAAACATGATACCTGTAATCGTCTCGGGTAGCAATAAGACTGGACACGTTACGCAGGATGCCTCCACCGCTCTCAATAATGGCCAATGAGTTGGTTTGGCATCGATAAGTCAAAGTGCTAACCAAAAAGCCAAGAGCACCATCAACAGAACAAATTGCCACCTTATTCTCAGTGCTGTGTGCTGACAAATTCCACAGTGCACTTAACACACTCTTTAAGGTGGATTCCTGTGGGGAAGACCATGTAAAATCACATTACTTACTGAGTGGTTTTGGAGCACAAATGTCACTAGTTTAATGGGTAAATCAGTTTATCTTCACTTTTATGAAAACAAGAGATATTTGATTGTACCTTTGTAGCCTGCAATGCACATGTCATAAGTGCTGACACACTGCCGACATCTCTCAAAGCCCTTTTACTGTTGATATCAGCACGCCATGACAAGTTTCTCAGTATACTTGACACTACCTAAAAGTAATGACATATCATAGAGCTGATGTGGGCCAAATAATTACAAATGAGAGGAGTAAAAATACTTTTAAAATAAGCTGCTGTTATATTTTTCTTTACTTAAAGTTCATCTAATGGTTTGCTCTTCGGAGAAGTAACTTATATACCTGCTGTAATTCCTCATTATCAGATGCAAGCTGTGCAACAATGGCTTGAAGACAGTTTTTCTTTGAGCAAAGAGTAGCCTGAAAAAGTAGGTAAAGAGGATTTTGTTAACATCAAAAAAACCTTTGAAAAATACTGTATGTGTCAGTTATACTTTTGCCTGGTACTGAATGTATATATTATCAGAATTGCAAAATTAACTACCAATGATCACATTTATATTTTGTTAAATTATTTAACAATATAAAGTTTGCATATATTTCAGTAAAAAAATATTTTTGACCAGTGTGGCAATAACTTAATATTGAGCACTGATTATATAATTATAAATGAATTAAATTACTGTTCAAACATAAATGTTGTTTAATAACCTGATGTCTTTCATTTATACATGATTCTACACTTGTATGCAATAATTTGAAAATTTACCTTATTTACAACATCTCCATATGTAAGGTTAGTGAGTGCCATTCCTGCGTAACGCCGGAGGGCCATATTGATTGGCTCATTGTGCATGCCATACAGTTCTTGGTCCAGCTGCATTAGCTCTGCAATGGCTTGTAAGCCACCTAAAAGATACACAAAAATAGTTTTCAGTGTGTTTTCACCTACAGAATACACTCTATTGCTCTTAGTCTTTGGTCTATTTAGAGAAATTGCATTCACGTACCTAGTTCATTCATTGCCCTGCGGTACTCTTCCTCAAAAGATAACTTCATTATTGCGCACAAGGCCTGGCACATCTGGGGATCCACTGGCTCAGGGATTACTGAGGACATCAAAGTAAATGTATATTTATATAAACAATTTTATATCATTGTAACAAAATGTATGGCAATTTTTTTTACTTAACTAGTGCTCACCTGTGGTTTTTCCACCACTAGGTGAAGGGGTACTTAAATGATTCTCAATCCAGTCCCAGCCATTCTCGCAGTGCGAGCGGATCTGCTCTAGCACATGAAGAACTCTCATCTCGCGTCGTGCTTGGCCCTCATCTGGCTGTGAGTACACAATGTTGTGAAGGGCAGCACTGGCTCTGGAACGGGCTTCTCGACTATAGCCTCCTGCCCCAGCTGCCTCCCCAGTGCCTCCCTCATGTAGTATTTGCACAAGCAGTGGGACGCAGCCAGACTTGCGCATAGCAATGCAGCTTTCCTGTGAGCTTGACATTGCCAGAAGGGTACGGGACATCTCTTCCCGATCTCTAGAGGCTAGCATGGAGAGTAGCCAAAATACCATCTCCACCTGCAATCCAAACAGTATAACTATAGTTGACATATATTATCTTACAGTTCATTATTGCACTATTGTTTTTGATACAATATGTTCAAACTAAAACTATATGTATACTGCATATAAGGGTCAGAAATAAAATTGCGATGGACATCAATAACATCAAAATTCATGGGCTAATGTAGTAAATTAATTAACTGACAATTAAACCAATTATGTTATGATATTTTGTGTATTATTTATAGATATTTTGTGTTTGATGTTGATTTTAAAGTGGTCATGAATTGAGAATTCAACATTTTTTGTACTATAAAAATATCCTTAATTGGTTAGTAAATTAAATCTGTTCAGCGTATAAAGTGATCAACTCTTCAGAAAATTTGGACTAAACCGCTCAATTCATATGGATTAGTTTTATTATCTCTTTATGAACTTTTTGAATTGTCAAAGTGGTAGTTGCGTGGACTGTCAATGGGGGGACAGGATTTAAAAATATCTTAATTTGTGTTCCGAACATGAACTAAAGACTTATGGGTTCTGAATGACATGAGGGTGAGTAATTTATGACAGAATTTTCATTTTTGGGTGAACTAACCCTTTAAGTTTCAGAACTCAAAACTTCTTTGTTAGTCCAAAAATAGCTTTTATTGGAACCAAGCTGCCAAAATGACTTTCAGATTTTGTCTCAGTAAGACATCACAGTGCGATGAAAGACCACCTCTGCAGAAGATAATCAACGCCTACTTCTATGTCATTTCCTCTTTAGCCCCGCCCACCAATTCATGCATGCTTGTTTGTTGGCTTCATTTTACTGCGGTTTCTTTTTGTAAACAAGACATAATTCAGCGCAGATTTTCCAAGAGACTGAAAATGAAAGATGATGCAATGCCGATTATATTGGATCCGACAGTAATGTCGCAACACAAGTGTGAGTTATCATGTTTTTTTTAGCATGTGTCACTATCGCTTTGTCTGTTACAGATCATTTAATATGTACTCACTTTACTTTTACTTTACTGAAAATGATGAACGATGAATGTGAAAATGATGAATATAAGAATGACAGTGTGACAAACAATGGTATATTCATACAGTTAGTTTACATGAAACACCATAAGCTATTCTTTGTCAACTATAACTGTGGTAACTCCAAGTAAATAAACTTTATTTGTCACAACCAAGACTTATGCATAAATGTTTCACAGTTGGCAAATGTTTCAACTATGTAATGAGATAAACACCTTTTTGTAATGTCTGTATTTGAACACTACTATAAATATAAATAAAGATGATTCATTACTACACTGTCACAGACTGGAGTATCCTTGGTATTTGAGGTGTAGGTTTGTTGTCTTCTGTTTCGGGATCAGACTCTGGCTCAAACATGAGTGGCTGAATTTGACCGGTTGCCATTTTTTAAAATCTTATGTTTTCAAAACAATTACACACGTATAATGGCAGGGATGCAGAAAATTATTTTAATATGCAAAACTGTTTCCCAATCATAGCAGGGGGTGTTTACTTCCAAGTCTTGAATGCAGCACGCCTATCCAAACAGAGTGCTTCAAAGAGAGGGTCAAAAACAGGATAGAAAATAACCTATTACTTTTAAATGATGATGTTTTTGATATAAAAATCTTGCTAACATTATAAATGGACATCAGAGACCTTTAAAGGCAGCCATCCATCCATTCTAAAAACTGCTTGTCCTATTTAGGGTCACATAGGGTTTGACCCTATAGAGCCTATTTCAGCACAGGGCTAACACTCACGGATATATTCACTTTCACACCTATAGGCAATATAGGGCCAGATTTACTTACAGCTTGAGCCAGCGCAATCCCCCTTTTGGCATTAAAAAACTAGTCAGGATTTACTACAGACAAAAAGGCATGGACACCATTATTTTTGTAGCTGAACTTATTGCATATGCATTTGTAGGAGTTTCCCTTTCAGACACAAAATTTATGGGAGGAGAGTATTGAACCATGCAAAGTGATTAACTAATGTTTGTGCTAGTCAATTTTCTGTATTTGTAATTTCTTTTAATTTGCGCGTTGTCAGTAGATCATGTGCAGAACTTTAAATCTGGCCCTTAGTGTCTCCAATTCACCTCTCCTGCTGTGAGGTGACAGTGCTACAACCATAAGCACTCAAATTTATTTCAATGCAAGTTTTCAAAATATGAGGTACAAATGCATAGACCAGTATGTGTATCTTTACAGAAAGGAAAATACTGCCCCTTAGTAAAATAGTTAATTATATATATACTGTATATACACACATAAAACACAACAATGCTCTTACTTTGCTCCCTGCTTCTCCAGAAGCATCCAAGGTACCAGCATTCCCAGTATCCATGTCAGGGACAGATGTTTTTGAGAGGCACTCGGTGCTCTGTGAACACAGAGAATACGGTTTATTATTTGTTCCAATTTTGTTCAGCAGGTACTTGGAAATTTGGTTTATATGACTTAACGTATTAATATTTTTCAAAGCAGCAAAATAAATATGTGATACAGTAGGAATGATCCACGCATATTGTATATATATATATATATATATATATATATATATATATATATATTTAAATATATTTGTTTATAAATCTGTTTCTGTTTGATTTAGCATTTGCACTCTATCTGCATATGGAGAGTGAATCACCACCAGTGCCAAAGCATTTGATTCATTCCTGCATGGTCAAACCCATCACTATAGCAACGTTTGGCACCAGCGCAAAAAATACAATCTCTAAGACAACTAGATTGCACAAAAAGAACACAGATAAAACTCAAATTATCTTCTAGAGTTTTCAGAATATAATTTTGCAGATTCTGAGTTCAATATAAGTAGTATTCAGTAAAAAAAAAAAAAAAAAAAATACAGAAAGGCTTAAAGTCCCCCTGTAGTAAATTATTTTTTCCCTTAAAACTCATCTTTGATCACCAAAATGACATAATCTAAAAAAAATTCTAGTGAAAAAATGTATTCATGCCTTAAAATAGCTTGAATGTAACTCTACACCCTTGCCTCATTTAATATACACGGATCAATATGCAAATTAGCCCCGCCTCCACTCGCTCACGCTAGCTCGGAGAGTCTACTGTTACTGTAATGACAACTGACGAGCAATTTGTTTGTGTTGGATATTTAAGAAAAAAGCTTGCTTCGCTTTGTATATTCAGTTTAACAGCTCTGCAACTAAACTGAATATTTTCTGACGCTTAAATTGTGTTTTAAATTATGAATTGGTAAAACGCCTTTGCAAAACATTTGGACTGCTCTCTCACTGAATCACCTGAAGCGATTTTTCAGTAAAACAGACAGTATTGAGAGAACAAGCAGCCGTTTTTCTCTGTGAACCTGCGCTAAATTGATGTTTGACAATTTCGTTGCTTTTAGGAGTTTTCAGATTTAAAAAAAATGACAATCCTGCAGGCGCCTGTGCCTTCTCCGTACATGAAATAAATGCACATCCTTGAATGAGCACGGATTTCCAGCATATTTACTTGAACTTATCAGGTAGGCTAATATCTATGCTTTGATCCATTCCAGAGGCGACCAAAATCAGAATTTATAATGGACTGAATAGCTCTCTCAGAACTTGACGTGTGATTCCACACTGACTGACATATGCACATAAATCACAAGCACACGCACACGCTCAGAGCAATATTGTTTTAGCTATGTTTTGTAGTATTAAAATATTTCAAAGGACAAAAACATGAACTTTATTGGCTTTAGCCTACTTCAAGTCAGCTGTCACTTTACTTAGCTTGAGCCCATATGCGCTCGCACACTTGGCACAGCCCTTGTGATGGTTCTGTCATTCATTAATACGTTAATATTCATTAATATGATTAGCCTTTTGTTTGACTACGTTATCAAACAGCTAATAATACTGTGTTGTTAATGTTACACAAACCATGTTCCTGTTCTTCATCTGAGAGTCAGACAGCCGCCTTCTAACAATCAGTATCCTTACAAAACGCTTTGAACAACTCAGAACATCAGTGGAGAAAGGCATATAGTTCATCATAACATCGCAATAGACTCGCTATATTGATAAATCTACACAATTTTTCATACCATCAGAAAATTTACTGGGATAACCTGTCTTCTCTCGAGACTTTCCTGCTTCAAAGCAGTCATAGTTAATGATATGCTAAAGCCTGCCGACACGTTGTTGTGATTGGTTACAAGGTAGTCTGTGACATCACAAACACCCACGATTTCAAACCGCGGAATAGTAACCACTTCAAAATACCCGGTTACTATTCACTCCCATTATAAAGCTTGGAAGAGCCAGAATATTTTTTAATATAACTGTGATTATGTATGACTGAAAGAAGAAAGTCATATATACCTAGGATGGCTTGAGAGTGAGTAAATTATGGGATAATTTTCATTTCTGGGTGAACTAACCCTTTAAGCCTAAACTTGACATAAACAGTAAACTTGTCCTTCAAATCTGATTGGTTGATTGGAATGTTTTTACAGGATCAACAAAGATGCTGATACAGGAACGTTGTACTTGGTGAAATCATGTTCACCAGAGTAAAACATGGTTTAAAATTAATCCCAGGACACATCTCATGAAGTTTGAGAGAATGTCCAGTATACAAAGCTGTAGTGCCTAGAGTGCCTAACATAAAATATTGTTTCTTAGTTTATAGGTTTGATTTTGTTCACTGCATAATCCACATACTTCCACATGAATTCATATTTTTGATGACTTTACTATTATTCTAAAATGTGCAAAATAGTAAAAATGCAAAATAAGTTGAAAAATGTAGTGTAGGTCCCTAAAAAAACCTTTACTCATTGCACACAAATTAAATGGCAAGTTTGGCAACCTTGTACTGCAGTTTTCATTATATTCTGACTTTATCATTTTAGATTTCTCAGCATCATTAAACACTACGTAGTTCTCAACAGCTCATTGTCAGTCTGGTGCAGTGTTGAGCAGACAGATGACTGTGCTGCGGTGGGAATCCCTTAGTCTCAGAGAGCTATGCTCCAAATTACAGCTTCATACTTAACAAGCATCCCAGTTACTGAGCAGCCAATAGGAGGCAGCTTGCAGAGGGCATACCCTGTTTTCTGCATAGCAACATTCATGCCAGCCTGTGCTGTGAGACAGTGCCAGGTGAGATTGGGCAGTGCAGCTATGCAGTAAAAAAAGAAAAATCCTAGAAGAATAACGCCTCCGATTTTCATAAACTGAGTGACCATGGCAGAAATACGATATAGTATTGTAAAAACTACATCATAATTCCATCAGTAAAACACTGAATTAAATGTTTTATTAAATTACGATAAATATTCAATATAATAATTAGCAGTCATGATACACTACAGTGGAAACCACATACATTTATAAATCATTAAGACAAATTCATGCTAATTACAATTTATAATTTCCAAAAGCAGATTAAAATGAGCAACTACTGTACTAGCAACCCAAAAGCAACTTTTACTTTTAGCCCAGTTATATAATGTAAATTGGCATGTATATTTTTATATAATAATTCCTCTTTACTACCTCAATCCATTACCTGTGCCCTTAATGTCACATTTTTAATGTAACATTTTCCAGCACGCTGGTTCAGTCAACATTGTTCTCTGTGGTTTTGTGTTGCCCTTGGTAATGGCAAACCCTCACTAGTTTACAGCATCTATAAATTGTTCTGTGAAAATGCCACTACTGAGAGATAACAAAACAGAGGAGAAACATATTTGTAGCATTTTTATGTTACCAAATAATTCACCGGAATTAAATCATAAAAGTGCCACTTTCTTTCTAGCAATAATGACTGTGACTGTAAAAAGTCCCAGTCTTCACTAAACTATCATAAATTACAAATTATTATTGTTGTTGTTGTTGTTAAAGTTCATATATGAAAAATATTTTTAAGATTTGTAGTGTTAATATCAGGTGGTGTAACTATTAAATATAATGTAATATATTTAAAATGATCAATATAACTTTCCCTGGGGTGTGATAGTTAATGCCTTGGGACACTGTTTTATGGTTGCATGTTGGTTATACCTCATTCACTTGCCTTTGATTTAGCAGACAAAACATTTTCCCCCGGTTTCGCAGACAAGGTTTAAGCTAGTCCTAGACTAAAATGCATGTTTGAGCTGTTTCAACTTAAAGCAACTTGCACTGATATATGTTAAAATATGCCAGTGTTATTGTTTTGTCTCAAGACGCACACAAGAAATGTTTTTTTCTAGGGTATGTTTATAAAAGCTCCTTAAATAGCCTAATTGAACTAAGGCCTAATCCTGGCTTAGTCTAAGCCCTGTCTGTGAAACCGGACCTTTAAAATATTAATAAAGTTTTAAAGGGATAGTTCATCCAAAAATGAAAATTTTGTCATTACTTACTCACCCTCATGTTGTTCCAAACCTGTATGAGTTTCTTTCTTCTGTTGAACACAAAAGAAGATATTTTAAAGAATATTGATAACCAGAGAGTTGATGGTAGCCAGTGACTTCTATAGTATTTTTATTTAGTTTTTTCCTACTATGGAAGTCAATGGGGTCCATCAACTGTTTGATTACCAACATTCTTTAAAATACCTTATTTTGTGTTCAACAGCAAGAAAGAAACTCATACAGGTTTGAGGGTAAGTGATGACAAAATTTCCATTTTTGGGTGAGCTATCCCTTTAAAACCAAAGTGCTTCACTTATATAAAGTTTACAAAAAAATCAGTAATTTCAGCTTTTTTTTAAAAAAAAAAGACGTTTTTAAATTAAAAACTTCAGACAGTTATCAGATTTTTTTTAACACTCTGATTTTTAAAAAAATATATCAAGATGAATTTAATTTCAGAAAGTGAAAACATTAATTGTAGAAGAGGTCTCTTTATTGTATGTCTCATTTGCTTTTTTTAAGTGTTTTTGAACATTTTAATATTTCTGGACGACAACAACAACAAAAAACCTGAGTGGCACATCATTAATCATTTAAGGCATTTTATGATTCAGGCTCAAATGGAGGACAGGAGAGTATGTGTCACCTGAGTCTCTGGTAGAGCACTCTTCTCTTGAGGACCACGCGAGCTCTGGGCCTCATGAAGCTCTTTCTCCAGCTGCTCCAACCGAGCAACACGGATCTGTACGCAGAAACACACAGTGATTAATAATATCCTCAACATTCTAATGCCTTGATAGCGATTCTTTGAAGGCACATTTTAATACACCACTTTAACATACACCATATTATCTCTGCTACAAGGCCCATTTTAGCCATAAAGTTCATCCAACATGGTTTGACCAAGGATGTCTTGCTGGTTAGGGAGGTTAAGAAGCCTGGTTGGGGACACCAGCATCCAAAACACAGCAACTGTCCTGGATGCTTGAGTGTTAGATTTGCAGTTGATAAAAGCGTGACGTGGTTGTGACTGACATGTGACACTTAAGCTGGATTTACAGCTGGATCTTTGTAGATGAAAACGTGGCATTTAATCTATAATCTGTTCTTACTTGTGTTCTCTGAACCATCTCGTCACTGGTGCCGAAGCGTTCCTCCATCACGGAACGCAATTGCTGAGCTTCAAACTCCAACTGCTGACGAATAAAATCCACCTGCAAGGAAAACTGTGAAGCACAGAAAAATGCAGAAATATCATTTGTACTGCACACACACCATTGTTCACCATTCAAGGAACAAGATTGAATTTCCAGAGACATGAAAGTATTTTACAGACTAAACAAACGAATCTAAAAGCTATTCTATAAAAAGCTTATATTTTATAGAAAAGAGCTGCATAAACTTCCCCTTTTGTATTCAATGGAAAAAAGACAGTCAATACTGTTTTGGAACGACATGTTAGTGAGTTTTCAGTTACACTTTATTTTGTGTCCTTGTTACAGTAGCTATGTTTCCATCACCCTGTTTTTATGCGCATTTTGAAGTATCGCATCAGAAATGAGTAATGGAAACGCCCAATTTCGAAAAAAAAAAAAAATTTTTTTTAAATAGCCAATAGCGTTTTGTTTATATCACAGCTTGGTCCAGAACCGTGAAACTCAGTAAAACCTCTGTTTCCTTTTAATATCTAACAGTTTATCCTCCAAATCTCCTCTATATCACTTTAAAATATAACATTCTGTGCAGAATTTAACTGGGTCCGATACCTTTCGTGGTCTGAGCCAACTCGCGGATATGATCCGCTCTTTGCTATCGTGTTTCTAGGGCCAGAGCAGACTGTGCTCGTTCTGCGGCGGTTCACATTATACTAACGTGAATAACGGACTTCATTCGCATCAATGGAAAGCAAATTTACACTGTCTGAATCGTTCCCTACTCTCTATATAGTGCATTATGTGCCATTTACCATGTAGAAACTAGTAAATGTGTGTGAACAAATTACTGATTTCAGCCACAGCTTCAATGTCTGTTGATAGTGTAGGAGGGGGTGGGACTTCAGATTCTAGAAAGCATTTGATTGGACAGAAGATTTGATGAGAAGCTGAAGTGCGATGTGATGTCATGAAAATCCGTGATCCATTTTAGCAGAAGTGAGAGACTGTAAGTTTTGAATGCTTACATCTCCTAAATGCATATTTTGTCATTGTTTTGGAACACACCAGCTTATTCATAACATTAAGGCTAACATATTCATACTAAAAGCTAAAAAACTAAAATTTTTAATTTCAGGGGGACTTTAAGTACTGGGTAATAACATGTACTTACTACTGTATATAATTAGGCTAGGGTTAGGTTTAGGGTTAGTTGCATGTGATTATGCATAATTTACTGTTATTACTACAATACGTACATGTAACGTGTAACAATGACACTTTTCATTTTTGGCTGAACTATCCCTTTAAGAATTATAGCTGTTATTTCAAACTAGACAGTCAAGGGCATTACCTGACTCAAAAAATCTCCATTTAGGACAGTCTGTGGTCATTATCAGCAAAACCAGGTGAACCTCATTTTTGGCTACAGATGGCACACAGACCTATCAGTGAGTAACTGGGGTGTAAGTTGTTTAGGCTGCTTACCGTATCAAGCCGTGGCAGTTCAGCCAGTCTCTGAGACAAACCCTGCAGCTGTGAGTAATACCATCGCCGCTCTCTCTCCTCTTTCTCTATTTCACTCAGCAACATGGACCTACAACACACAAATCACATTCCTGAAACCTGAAATTGCTGAAATCGACCATGGTTGAGAAGAATTCAGAATTTAAGGACTGACTCACTTATGAGTGTAAATTTAAATGGAATAGGTCTGCCCACTGCTCCTGGTGTGTGTCCACAGTTTGCAGTGTGTGTTCACTACTCACTACTCCTAATGTGTGTGCACTAACTGGAAGGGTTAAATGCAGAGTACAAATTCCGAGTATGGGTTACCATAATTGGCCTTCACATGTCACTTTCACTTTTAAAACTGGACAATAGAAGATTGGAAAAATGTTGCATGGTCTGATGAGTCTAGATTTCTGCTGTGACATTCAGATGGTAGGATCAGAATTTTGTGCAATTAACATGAAAGCAAAGAACATTTGGTTAAAAAAAAAACAGATGATGAGTGTTTAGATGTGATGATCTCACCTCTCTTTACAGAGTTCCTCTAAGTGCTGGGCAGTGACACGGCCTTCTCCAGTTCACCTGATGAGGGTGTCCAGGGTGCAGGGCTGTGCCCTCTCCAGATGCAGATGAAGACTGGCGGGATGGTGGACAGATGGGACTCCTGGCTCTGCCGATGCTTATTCTCTCCTCGCCTTCCCCTACCTGGCTAGCCATTGTCTCCGGAAACACACGCAGGTTGTGAGGCTGGTACTTGAGCTCGTAATAATTGGTCAAGTCCATATGCAGCTCTGTAAAAACAAGGAAAGTAAAAAAAATGTTATAGTTTTCATTTAGTACTTGTGGATTTGTACAAATTACTCAACTAAGTTTAGTAGTAGTTTACTTTAGTAGTAGTTTACTTTGAAAACCGTAGTGCAGGAAACAATATCTACATATCTACAGTCTTCTGTCTCTAAAAACTAGGGCTGGTTTGACAATATTGAAAAATCATTATTAATCTATCTTCATTTTAATAAATCAATATCGATTATTAAATCCCAAGATCAATCTTTTAGTCTATGCTGTTCCCTTTTGAGGGAACTCGCGCTGCGTCAGAGTCTTCAACGCTGTGGGAACACCTCTGCGTGAGTGCGTCATGAAGCATGTGTAAAATCAGCCCAATGGTGTGACGGAATGTCATAGGGAGGTGACGTCATTGACCAGGAAACTATAAAGCATATCCAAACAGGAGTTAGCTTCTGTGTCTTCAGCAAGCGATCTATGTTCTGTCAGTCCTATTTATTGTTGTCTGTCTACCATCACTCATTTATCATTATATATATTATGGCCAGCAAACAGCAATTTAAATCCTGTGTTCCTCCTTGCCCTTGCATTGTTTGTCTGGGAGTGGAGCATGCTCAAGCCGCCCTCGAGGGGGCTGGTTGTGAGCATTGTGAGCGTCTTCCCCTGAGAACGCTCTGCTCTCGCTGGTCACTCTTTGAGGAGGGTGATCAGGCAAGTGTTCCTCATGCTTCTGGTATAGCTGTTGCTGAGGCATAGCGATGGCTGCAATCGTGAGGTTTGCATATGGATCTAGTAGAGGGTTTAGAGATGGATCCTGCCCTATCTCTTGCCCTCACCTGCTGGATCCAGTGCTTTTTCTCGGGATTTGGAAGCATGTGCTGCGGTTCCTTCCATCCTGGGGGAAGTACCCATGCTTCAGCTGTCTGGTTCTGAGGAACTGGACATTGTAAGCATGGATCCTGGAGATGTTGAGGACTCACCACCTCACACTCCAGCTTATGAGGAGATCATGGAGGTTATAACTTAAGAGTTCAAGAGTTATGGCTGTGGAGCGATGCCTAAAGTTGAAGAGACGCTAGCCAGCTATCTCTCCCCTGAAACAGCATCGTCCCTTAAAGCCCTGACGTTGCCCACCAGGCCAGGCAGAACCACTTCAGCACTGGTGGGCAAAGCTTATTCGGTGGCAGGTCAGGCATGTCTGCATATGATATCAGTTTTGCATGCATACCAGGCTGACCTGCTCAGAGACATTGATGAGGGTGGGGGAGCGGCCACAGAAGCTGTCAAAGAGCTACGTCAAGCTAACAATTTACCTCTCCAGGCCACCAAGGCCAAATCCATCTCCCGGTCTATGGTAGCCCTAGTGGCCAGAGAGAGGCACCTGTGGCTCAATTTGTCTGGCATCAAGGTGCATGACAAAAGCTTTCTTCTTGATGCCCCCGTTTCCCCCCTGGCCCTTTTCGGCGACACAGTTACAACGCAGTTGTTGTCGAGAGGTTCCAAGAGTCTAGGAAGCAAGCTGCAGTCCTATCAAAGTTTCTTCGTCTTAAAAACCCTCATGTCTCTGTTTCTGCTGGGCAGGAGCAGCAAAAGCCATGTACAAGCTCCTCATACCATGCAGAGTGTCACTACCCGTGCTCCCCCTCAGAAAGATTGGGGAACAGGTTGGCACTCTCAGCCAAATCCGACTTCAGGTAGAACGGATCTGAGAACTGTTGTTATCTTGAAGAAGGCTTCGGCAAAGAAGCTCTGACGTCAGTGGTGTTGGGCTTCTGAGGGCAGTCGGGGGAAGTGAATTATACCTCATTATATGGTGCCTGTCTCCCTTCGTTGCCCTCAGGAGACCATTCTGCCAACCCCGCTACCTCGTGTGTTTCAGGGCGCAGAGGTTTCCAGCGAGCACATGATTCAGTCACTCAATGCTGCGGCATTGGGGGGCTCGCATCCTCTCATGAGGATTTCTCAGCAGCCAGTTCAGTTCTTCCCTGCTGGTTCGCCGCTTCAGGGCGCCAAATTGATTGCACAAACAAAACCAGATTTTTGGCAGTGTGGAAACTTCTGCCAAATGTCTCTCAGTGGGTCCTGCAGATGATAGAAAAGGGTTACAGAATTCAGTTTGGTTCTCGTCCACCCAGTTTCAATGGGGTCCTATTCACGGTAGTAGGCCCCGAGCAGGCTCTGCTAATGGAACAAGAAGTGAAAGCTTTGTTGTAAAGGATGCTTACTTCCACATTTCCATTCTTCCTTAACACAGGAAGTTCCTGAGGTTCGCTTTTGGGGGCGAATCATACCAGTATCAGGTTCTTCCATTCAGCCTAGCTTTATCACCCCGCACATTCACGAAATGTGTGGATGCAGCTCTGGCTCCACTGCGACTCCAGGGCATTTGCGTACTGAACTACATAGATGATTGGCTCATTCTTGCTCAGTCAGAACAGATGGTGGTTTGACATCGAGATGTCATTCTCATCCACATGAAAAAACTGGGCTTGAGGCTCAATTCCAAGAAAAAAGTGCTCGTTCCAGCTCAGCAGACCACTTTCTTAGGAGTAGTTTGGGACTCGACATTGACGCAGGCACATCTCTTCCCTGCTTGTATCGAGTCGATTCCAGTAACAATAAACAAGTTAAAGCTAGGCCAATCCATCACTGTGAAACAGTTTCAGAGACTGTTGGGGCTCATGGCCGCATCGTCCAACGTGATACCTTTTGGCCTGTTGTACATGAGACCTTTGCACGGGTCGCTCAGGACCAAAGGGTTTTTTCCCCAAGTGGCAACCCATTTTGCATGATCAAGGTCACGCAGCAATGCCTTTGTGCCTTGGACGTGTGGAAGAATCATTGGTTCCTGTCCCAAGAACCAGTGTTGGGAGCTCCTTGTCGTTGCTTGGTGCTAACGATGGATGCTTCCCTCTTGGGTTGGGGAGCGATTGTGGGAAGTCGCTCAGCACAAGCTTCTCTCTCTAAGGTCTATGTATATCTCTGGGTTGATGAATCAGAGAGCAGACATCCTGTCGAGGCAGGGGCTGAGGCCCGGGAAATGGAGACTCCACCCGGAGTTGGTGAAGTTTCTATGGGAGAAGTTCGGTCAGGCGGTAGTGGATCTCTTTGCGTCTCGAGAGATGACTCACTGTCCGCTCTGGTTTTCCCTGACAGAGCCAGCTCCCCTGGGGTTGGGCACTATGGCTCAGACGTGGCCGAGGCTACGTCTGTACGCTTTTCCCTCGATCGCTCAGGGAACCATGGTTACATGCGTAACCTGAGACGTTTTCTGGTCATGTGTCAACAAAACTTTACTAAACATTATTTGTAGCGTGAATGCCATCCAATAATCACAAACAGCCTTGTGCTTTCTTACTTTTAATAAGAAACAAAGTCTCAATTTAAAAATCTGTCTACTTTACAATGAAATTCAATTTAATGTGCTGTGACAGATCGCTGTAGCCGCCACAGTTCAACCGATCATCTCTTCCTCTTTACTATTCACAAGTTCACACTTACAAATAATAAGATAGTTAATAGTATGTGCATCAGATAGTAATAGTATGCGTATTAGGCGTGCTGTCTGAGGAGAGGGCTTTGAGCTCGGTATTTGGCCCGAACCCAGAGTACTCCCCTCGTATTTTTGGTTTAGGAAAGTAACCAGGTGAGTGTGAGGAGACGGGGTGGTGGAGGGATGCTGAAAACTGTCAAAAAAACGTGAGTTCAAAAAAAGGTGAGTCGACTCCGTATATATATAGTTCTCCACTCATGCTGATTGGGTAGACATGTTGATTGCTGATTGATGACTGCTGGTTGGAGTGATGTGATGATTAATTAGATCATTTAAATGTGTTCCTCCCGAACTTTGTTAATAAAACATAATTTAGTTATAGCACCAAATGATGAATAAACATCAGAAGGTATATTGAAAGAAACAGTACAACTTAGTGAAATGAATCCTGTCTCATGTAATCGCAAAATTAGTATTTAGACAATGGAAAGATGTCAACAGCTTGTTATTAATATGTCACGTAACATTATGTTTACCTCAGGAAAGCCATTCAATGTCCATAACTTGTTAGTTAGCTAGCCAAAATAACAGATGCATTTTGCTAAATATATGCACTATTTTCATTGTATTTTTACTTTATCTGTTAGTGGTCTTTATTATTTAACGTATGCTTGAAAAAATATGTAATGAAAAACATTTTTTATGAAAGCCACAGTTGTTAAAATAGATAGTACACTGTTGTAGAAATGTTATTCACTGTAGAATATAGAAAATATACAATATAAAAACTTGATATGCTTTTTTAAATGTTTGTATAAGGTTGAATATTATATCTAAAAATAAATAACTATTGAATTTAATAATTTGGACACTGTTGTTAATTTTAATATTTAAAATGTAATATCAAAGTGATTTAAAATTTAATATTAAAGTGATGTATAGTTGGTACATCACTTGGTTTCCCTGTATAGTTTTTACAGCGTAACGAAAGTTACACCCATAATTCGCGGAAAGCGTCATGGGCCGTAGGAATAAGGTGGATACAGTTGTGGGGAAAAGTATGTGAATTCTTACATTTTGATTTCTGCAGAAATTGGCCATAATTGGTCATTTGATCAGATCTTCAACTAATTTGCAATAACAGACAAATAAAAACAAATTCTGCTTTAAAAAAAATAAATAAATAACAACAACAAAAAAAACATGAACACGTCTATATTGAATAAACATATTCATATCTCTATATTGAACACACCCTCAATGACCCAAAACAAAAGTACATCAACAACAGAATGGCTTGAATAAAAGAAAATAAACCTTGTCTGAGATGCTGTGCTTGACCCAAGAACTATGTTTTAACGGACTTTTAACTGAAATCGTTTGGAGGAATTTTGCAGTATTCCTTGACTGTTGTGCAGTTCTGATCGGCATTTACAGGACATGTTTGGTGGAGTTTTATTGTTCCCAAAGAAGCATTAACTAATTATTTGTGTTCAACTAAGTCATGAATCTTTCATCAGATTTGTGTAATAGACTGTGTAACTTCAAATTAAATTTGACCAAAGACCAATTTATGCAAAAATCAAGTGTAAATTCAATTCCTGTTTAATTCTGTGATATTTTTTATGGTAGTTATAATATTATGCAAGATATCTTGTACATTTATCAAAAACATGATTAAATAATTGAGGAATAAAAAATATACATTACAGTTAAAAGACAAATGCTACAGATAAATGAACTGTGATGGCAATGGAGAGAAATGTTATAAATTTCTTGCAGTACCTTTGAGCTGGTCCAGTACATCAGTTCTGCCTGAAGAGGCAAGAGTTCCGGCCTCCTGCTCCAGTTTACTTTGCAGCTGCTTCAGAACCTCCTATTATAGCAAAATAAAAAATAAATGAGCAGTCATTGCCAGTGGAGCCCAGTTTAGCGAAAAAACAAACGTATCTATTGTAAAGTAAAAAGAGATGCTTTTCTCATATTGAGTAACTGGACGACCTCATCTTTATAACGAATGCATCAGCTCTGTTTGAGGAGAGAACAGACTGTGAGAGTGAAAATCTTTGGCAAGGATTACGCTCAGCATGTGGGACACAGTGGAATCATGGGATATTGAATATGTATCACCTATAATCTCATGAAAGCAGTTGTTGAATCAGTTTCCAGCAATGGTTTTGTGTAGAGAGCATTTCTACTGCATAAGTAAATGAACCTTCAGAGTTAGGCTGTATTTTTAAGATGGATAGTTAAAGGGATAGTTCACCCACAAATGAAAATTCAGTCATCATATATATACTCATGGTCTTTTTTAAAGTGCCCGAATATACTCATATTCTTTTTCGTTCTTCGCTTGGGGTAAAAAGAAGTTCGCAATATGTAACCAGCGATATACTGTTCGTGAACATCCCGATGCTTCCCACACTGCTGAGAGCTACGTTTAGATATGCTGCACACCTACCTCTCAATAACAAAATAAGCACACAACAAAAATGAGTGCGCAGGAGTTCAGAAAACATCCGATCATAGCAACGTTGTTTGCACAAGCTCTGCAGTTCGGCACTCTAGTCATGTCATGTTTATTTATATAGCACTTATACAATAGATTGCTTAAAAGCAAGCAGCTTTACAGTATTAAACATGAAAAACAGTGTCAGTGTCTCATTTAATCAGAAGTACAATTTCATTTTCTGCTATAAAGCAGCTCTCCAGATTTATGTATTTCTTGTTCTGCAGAACACAAAAGATATTTTGAAAAATGCCTCTGTCAGGGTTCTTCAGACTGTTTATTCTTGGTTCAAGCTCTGACACTCCTTTTTTTCTTGTTGCTGTAAGCGTGCAGTTTTGAGTTCGCTCGTGCTGTACACTCTTCTGTCTGTGCGTGTTGTTGTTGTGTTCTGTTTAGCATTTTTATATCAGCTATGTGCTTTCTTGCTGTCTTATACTGTGTAGCATGTGTCTCATCGGCCGTGTGCTTTCATGTTGCCAAGTTTTGTGTGGACATGCACTCAGTGAGAGCTCTCATTGGCTGCGTGTTGTCATGTTTTGTTTTGAGCACACTGGCTTGTAATTGTGTTCAGTTACAATTATACAATTGTGTAATTGGCCTTGTGCTCTTGTTTTTGTCATGTTTGGTGTGAGCACACGGCTTGTCATGCTTGTTTCTATGTGCCATGTCTATTTTACCTCGCCCCTACTTGTTATCTGATTATTGTTTTTTGTCCCACCTGCTCTCCCTTGTTACCCTCCTTATTTCCTTCCCTGTTTACATGACAACGGTACACTAAAAGCAGAAAAGTTCACGTACACATGAAAACGATGTCAAAATAATCCCTGTTCACAGGGATCCACAAAAACGGAAAATCGCCCACAATATTATGCATGCCAGGCCAGTAGTTGATAGACTGAACACGTAATACACATGCGCATGACGTCAATGTTGTCACAAATTCTTTTGTAGCTTACACTAAGAAAATAACGATTTTGTTTTCAAAAAGGTGCACTTTGAAACCCATTTTCAAAAGTTCAGGCCCCCAAAAAGCCATTGTCGACTAAATGAATGCATAAAAACTCATAAAAGTGTTGTGTAAACAGCCTCTCTTGTGTTTGCAGTCCTGTGCCATTTCGTTGTCATTATTTACTTTTCGTGTCCAGCCCTGCCTGATGCTGTTTACCTTGTCCAGTCTTGCCTTGTCCAGCTGCCCTGTTTTCCCCCACAGGGTAGTTTTTGTTTGTTTTTGTTTTATTGTCAAATAAAAGCCCATTTTCTCTTGATCTCTGAGTCATCCATTCACTCAAACCTGACAGTCTCAGTGTTCATCGTCCATACTGTCTTTTCTGTTCAGCAGAAGAAATACATACATACAGTACAGGTTTGGAATGGTATGTGAGAGAGTAAATGATGATAAAATTATCATTTTTGGGTGAACAATGACTTTAAGTCTCTAAATACTGACTCTTAAGTTTCTCAAGATGTACAACTTATTAATATGCTTAGTAACTGTAAACAGCCTAAAGTCAAATAAACATGGCAAAATAGTTGTATATTCTGATTATTACTAATAATAAATAACTATTTGTTTAACAATGATGTCTTGTATCAAAAACAGCATTTATTTGAAATAAAATTTTAATGAAATGTCTTTACTGTCACTTTTGATCAATTTAATGCATACTTTCTGAATAAAAGTATTAATTTCTTAAAAAAAAATAAAAAATCTTACTGACCCCAAACTACTGAATGGTAGTCTCTGTAAAACAAACTAAAACTGACAGAACAAAGCTGTTGATTCCTAATGAGCTCTTCAGCGGTTTTACTTCCTACAGGATTAATGTCTCCAAAGCAGTTAAACTGACAAAACAGGCATGAATCTGCAGTATTTAACCCACACTACCTTTTAAGAGTATTTCTTCATCTGAAGAATTTCAATGCCATCTTCAGTGGATTTATGTGGTTTGTTGGTGTGAATTTCATGAGCAGAATCATTTAATATGAATATGACAGGAAAAAGACACTCCCATTTTACTGGAACACGAAAGCTGAACCGACATCACTCTCATGTAACCCATCAAACATTCTGCAATTTAAGACTCAGGGTCAATAATAAAATAAGCTCCATGGTCTAATGGTTGCCTTTTCTGCTCAACTGAGAGCTGTAATAGACAACAGTGATTTAAAGTGTGCTCGGACATCATTCAGCACAGAGATGCCGGGCATTCATTATTGGAGTCTCCAGACATTTTGTGGAAAGTAGGTCATGACTGATACAAATACATGCAATGGAGATTTGCTCTTGCCAAGCAGATCTACAACACACTGCTCAACATGACCAACAGTATTATAAAATATTTATGTACTTCATATAGAAAATAACAAAACAATCACAAATTCTGAACAGACAATATTCCAAGTGATTAAACTTGAGTCACAATACTTTTTTGAGGTTTAGACTCAAAACTTATACAATGGGTTAAAAAAAAATCAAATATCCAAAGTCCAAAACCACATGTAGTATCAACAAGAACCGACAAGAGACTGAACTAAACAGGGGATACTATATATATATATATATATATATATATATATATATATATATATATATATATATATATATATATATATATATATATATACAGGACTACACAAGCAAAATATATTTTTATACCCATTTTTATTTGTAAAAACAACAAAATTAGCCATTCTTAGGTTGACTTTGAAAATTGTAACTATGTTTCTATGTGGTCCTTTCAAAATATAGCTTTTTTTTTTTTTAACTATTCAAAATGTCAACTTATGCTAGAGGACTATAATATACCTATAATAAGCCTTTTACCAGAAAATGTACTAGTTTGTTCAAGCAATAAAAGATAAGAGCAGTACAGAGTTTATAGGAAACCTGCTTGGAAACTTTTGAAAATTGCTTAGTTATTATTTTTGCAATTTCGTTTCGTGCCACTAATGGTCCACACACACTGCACCATTATGTTTATCATTCTCAAACATTACCTTGACGTTGTGTAACAGTTTCCGTTTTATGATCTGTTATGTAAATTCAGAAGCAGACCAAACACGTCTAGAATAAAAGCTCTAATATCAGGTCTGACTCCAGTTTATGGGCCATGTTCATAACTGGGTGGACCAGTGACAGGCCCAGTGACAGCTGTGGAGCCAAGGCTGTCAGTTTAATAATTTTGTGATAACTGGGGCTTCACTTACCTTCATGTCAGAGGTTTCATTCTCCAGCTTGGACAGGTGGTGTGAGTTGTCCTGAAGCTCACGGCGTAGGTGAGAGTTCTCCTTACGGAGGTCCTCCACCTGCCGCACCAGCTGGTCATAGGAGGCCGTTGGGTATGACATCATCACTCGATTGGATCCCTGAAAAGGTCAGAGGGCAGTGGTCAGAGTCAATGCAATCACAGTTGGTTTGCAGTAGGGCTGGACGATTAATCGAAAAGTAATCGAAACCGAAATTCAGAACCTCTAACCGACGTAATTTTCCCATGTCGGTTATTTCGGTTTTTTAATCCTGTTAATAACTTCCCCCTTAAAAACATAACTGCGTGTGTAGCCACGTGACTCCGCCCAGTCCAGTCAGTGGCATAAAAGCAAAACACGGAGGTGAACGCCGGTTCAACACATAGTGATGGCGCGCGAGCGGTGAGCGGTGAGCCTTGCGTCTTGACTAAACTTTGTCAGTTGTATTTGTTTTATGGTTTGGACATTCAAGCGATTAGACGATCGGATGTGTATTATTATATCGATCTACCGCGCTCGCATAGATATATACATATATCTATGCCGCGCTCGCGCAGCTGCATGTGGCACGAACACTCATACAAACAGCTGCGTAAAATGTTCAATTAATCGAGGTTTTGATTTTAGGCCATAATCGTCCAGCCCTAGTTTGCAGTCAACCATACACTGCAGCATCCTTTGAGAACAACGTTGAAAAAGTAAGTCATGCCAGTGTAAGGTACACTGTAAAAAAATGACCGTGATTTTAACGGTAAAAGACTGTAAAAATGCTACGGTGAAAAACAGTTAATCGGTTTACAGAAAGTTTCCATACTATATACGGTGAATAACTCTAATATCTAACAGGTACATTTAATGTAATTTTACGGTAAAATACCGTTAAATTTGAGTGAAAAATAACAAGTCGTTGTATAATTTACAGTGAAAAACCGTAAACTGACATTCCCACAATTCCCTGCGTGACACTTCACATTTGACGGATTTTCGTTGAAAATAACTATGTTTCTTAGTTTCTCTTATGTACATTAGGGTTTTATGTTACATCTAATGTTGTTAAATTAAAGGTGCCATCAAATTGAAAATTGAATTTACCTCGGCACAGTTAAATAACAAGAGTTCAGTACATGGAAATGACATACAGTGAGTCTCAAACTCCATTGTTTCCTCCTTCTTATATAAATCTCATTTGTTTAAAAGACCTCAGAAGAACAGGCTAATCTCAACATAACACAGACTGTTACGTAACAGTCAGGGTGCACGCCCCCAATATTTGCATATGCCAACCCATGTTCCCAACATTATGAAAGGCATTACACAAGGGCAGCCAGTATTAACGTCTGGATGTGCACAGCCGAATCATCAGACTAGGTAAGCAAGCAAGGACAACAGCGAAAAATGGCAGATGGAGCAATAATAACTGACATGATCCATGATATCATGATATTTTTAGTGATATTTGTAAATTGTCTTTCTAAATGATTCGTTAGCATGTTGCTAATGTACTGTTAAATGTGGTTAAAGTTACCATCGTTTCTTACTGTATTCACGGAGACAAGAGCCGTCGCTATTTTAATTTTTAAACAATATATATATATAATGCATAAACACAACTTCATTCTTTATAAATCTCTCCAACAGTGTGTAATGTTAGCTTTAGCCACGGAGCACTATCAAACTCATTCAGAATCAAATGTAAACATCCAAATAAACACTGTACTTACGCGATTAGACATGTTGCATGATGAACACTTTGTAAAGATCCATTTTGAGGGTTATATTAGCTGTGTAAACTTAGTTTATGCAATGATAGAGTCGAGAGCTCTTGGGGGTTGGTTGGGGAGCGCGAGTATGGGTACTATGGGGGTATTTTGAGCTGAAACTTCACAGACACATTCAGGGGACACCTTAGACATCTTGTAAAAAAACATTCAATGGCACCTTTAAAGTTTCTTGCATTTTTAAAATATCATGTGTGGTACCATGATGGTGTTTGTGTGAATGACACTGTGTGCACCTTCTATATATTACAATTGTCCTTTTCAGCTTGTGGAAAAGCTGCTTGTGATGAACTTCGATTCATCTTGTGACTCTCATCACCACTGTGTTTGGTGGTTGTCAGTGTATTACAAAGGTACAAAACAGATATTAGTACTTCAATAGGGTGGTAAATTAAAATTATATCAGTTAATGAAATACTACCTATTGTCTGATTGTGAAGTTTATAATTTAATATACCAGTTGGACATATTCTGTTCTTAAAAACCCTGACGTTGACTATTTGACTGAAACCTTTCTTTTTAAAAAAAGATTTTTAAGCCATGAAAGGGTGTAGGATTTCTTTTAAGAACTCTTTCCAGTATACTGACTGCAGTACAGTACACTAAAAAAAAAGGTGGAAACTGTGTAATTTATTTAAAGTGGATTTGTTTTATATTGGTCTATGAAAATCATGGTTTCTGTTTTGTTCAGTTTGTCTAAAAGCAAAAACACTTCCCATACATTTTTTTGCTTAAATAATATTTTCGTGTAAAATTAAAATTGCTTTACTGACTGCAGAAAATAATGTAGTCTTATTCACTGGTGTGTTTTTTTTTTTTTTTTAGTTACATAACTGTAAATATGATGCATATTACAAAAAGACATCAGAATACTGAAGTCTTTAAAGTCTTATTTATAGTAAGTAAACTAAATTAAACACTGACTATAACAAATGTTTTTAGTTTTACCTTAAATGAAAATTCTTCATTCTATTTTCTCATTTTATAGCTAATTTAGCTTTTGTTTATGATGAAATTATTGTCATTAGTTAACATTTTCGTTGTTGCTTAATATATTCTACTGCCCCCTTTATAATAAATAATCTTTTTTTTTTTTTTTTTTTTTGGAAAATAAATATTTTAAATTCATTTTAAGTCAAAATTTAAGGTTTGAAACAAATCAAATAAATTTGAGAAAAACTAAATATTTTTGAATTGTTAATTTTAAAAGTATCTTTATTTTTATTTATTTATTTCAGTGTATGCACCTCCTCATGATCAGCCTGCCAGTTCTAATCACCTTGATAAAGATGGTCTACCAGGTTTAATGTAGGTCCAACAGCTAATAAACAGTGTCAGCCAATTTAGACCAACTAGGACCAGATAACAATCAAAAAATGGACCACTTTGGAGCAGCTAATAATTTAATTTTTAATCTGCCATTTATACAAAATAAAAACAGAGAGGAAATATGAGGGAAATACTATTTTTTGTCCTTATTTTCCTCCACAGAAGCATACATATATTAAGGACTGTCAAATAAATTACCCACAACCCAAAAGCCCTCTCTGATAGCTGAGGTGTTGTCAGGACTCATGACCTCTCAGGAACATTTCATACAGCTGCCAGCTAATGCCAAAAAGGTTAAGTAATCATCTGCCAAATTTAGTTTAGATTGATTTCATATTTCATCAATGTTCAAACTTGGCCAGGCCTGAATGTATTTCCCGTGGGGCCAGGCACGTGCACACATAGACAAAAAAGGGGCTTGAGCACCTGCCTTTTTTCTTCCTCGAGAGAAAGTGCCCTTTTTTTCTAGGGTGCTTTTTTTTTTTTTTTTTTTTAACTATTAAACAGCACTTAATATATTTACTGAGGTCGGCTTTGTCGAGTTCAATGCCCTCACTCCGCGACACGATTCAAAGCCTAACCTCGAGTTTGCTGCTGTCTGAAAACTTGTGAAACATTCCCGCGAAAATGCTGACAAAAAGAAAAAAGCCCTTTGTATTTCTTTCACATTGTTCACAAACCTGATCTATTTAAGGGTTATTTATACATGTAACGCTGCATTACATATCTGACATTTTTATTTATAATTATCAATTACTTTAATGGCTATGCTTGCGTTTTGAACCATGGTAAGATATCTGTAGGGCTGTCATCAAAGAGGAGCATTCCATGGACCACATGAACCGCATTATTAGACAGTTTTCTAAGGATGTGGTTTATTAAATCATTTAAGAATCATAATACAGCATACTACATAATCTATTCTTAAATCTACGCTACTCATGATAATATACAATAAAAGTTTAAACCCTGCTCTGTCTTTGCATGTTTGATGTCCACTATTCTTGTTGAAGAAATTACAGTGGCTGTAGCATTTCTATCACTAAGAAGTGGCCGAATATTATTATTTAACAATAATATATTTTTAATCATGGTTGGCTTTGATCGTGGATTTGATCGTGCTGTGCTGTCTAACAACAAAAATCAGCATGCTTTTGGCGCTCTCTGCAGGCATTTGTTATAATATATAATGCATTAAGCATTAACAGTTCAGGAAAACAAATTATTGTTTTTAAATATGCAGATTAGTTGTTTTGGTTAATTTAGAATAATTACAGATGCAAACAGATGGAGGGTAGTAGGCTTAAAACAAACACCATCTAAATGTGAGGGTAGGGTTAGTTGAGTTTTCTTTCCATTAGAGTAAAAGACATGGCAGCAAAAATGGACCACAATCTTAAAATCGTCCACTTCATGAAAGAAGTATTCCAATAACACCAAAAAAAAAAAAAAAAAGATTTATTAATTTAAACAAATTATTAGTGAAACTATGTCCCTCTCCTAGGTGCAGTCATTTATTCTAAATATATAGCTTGAAAATAGTTGTTGACATCTCTTGTGATAAACTAGTGAATACTAAAGAAGACCATGGTCTCTATATGTGAACTAATTATTTTGTAAAATCTGTGGAGTATAAAACAATTGCATGAGTGTAGGGAAGTCAGAGTTGTCTTAATATATTTAAGGGTTTATTATTTTTATAAATAAATAATTATGAGAAGTGCCCTTTTTTCCATTTGAGCCCCTGCCCCCAAAATATCTGGACGTCCCTGCGTAGGGCTTCCATGAAATATTAAAGAGAAAACTTCCACAACTCTATATATAAAATTGAAAATATACTGTAGTATGTCCAACTTTTGGGGCTTGGATCCACATGCATATATTCACATAAAGCAATTGCATATAGTTTGTATTTTTGAAGGAATAATGTTTATGCAAATCTCAACTGCTTGATTGGGTATTGGAGGTTGTAGACTAGAGTGTATCGTCTCAATATGTAAACTAAGAAACACAGTATTATCACCCAGCTCTAACTGAAATGACTGCAATGCATTGTGAAGATATAGAGATATTATAAACATTAAAATAATGGTATTCATCATGATTTTCTGTAAAACTGAAACAATGTGTATTGTGAAAAGCGCAATTCGCATAAATTCAGCTTGACGTTAATTTACATTCAACCTCAAAAAACAAATACTCCATTCTGTATACCATATTAGATTTGAAAAATGCAAAGCCATGTTAATGGAAACTGGAATACACAATATTTCAAAAATGAAAGTTTGTAATTCAAAGTCTGATAGATAATGCATAGAGTTTGTATTGGCTTTAAGCTTTTGAATGACCAAATTTAGGGTAAACCAAAAAATCATCACATAATTTAAGAAAGACAAGAGAATTAGTCTGATTAGGGGAATAATAAGGCATCTGTGAAGAGAGGAGGAGCTGTATGAACAGAACCTCCTTGCGGTTGATATGACAGGTTTACATTATTCACGGCTGTGTTAATTCTCTCTGTGACTGGTGCCAGCAGCTCCTCCAACCCTTTTTGACCATCCCCCACTATAGACCAGATCAGGAACACATTAAACATTCTTATTTCCCCCACTCTCTCTCTGTCACTAGTCTTCTCTGCTGTCTTTTCCTGGCTTTCTGGCTTTTTTATATGCTCCTGTCCCTCCAGTAATAATATTGCACATGCCCTAAGCACTTCCACGTTTTAATGATGTGTGGTCATGTTTGTTGTTTAGTTCAGATTTACAGTATGGAGGAAGAAAACAGATGCTGGGGGATGGGGAAGATTGAACCTCAAACATCTGAATCTATTTACGCTTTAAAGTGGGGTCTACACCAGTGTGATAATATAAACCTCAACCTGATACTACTACTATAGAATGGCCTTACATATCTTACATATCTTAAAGCCTTATTTATACTTTTGCCTGGCGACGAATGTTTGTTTTTATTACACTTCAACAAACTCAAACCACAAAAGAACCAAATAATCCTGTAAAACCCAGTAAACCTTGAGATTCTTACTGGTGACATTAGAACCAAATACTGTATATGGATATGAGAATATATGTCTAAAATGATATTAAACAACAATCCCTTAAATATTTCCTAATTTCCTTAAACATTTTCATTTAATTTCGTGAACATTTTTTATTAAACATGGACCTTTATTTTTTTTTTTAAAAAGGCTTGTTTCTGCTATTGCAGGCTCATTTTGTAAATGTTATTAATTAATTTAGACAAAATAAGATGCTGGTACAGACATACCTGCCTGGCCAGAATCACCTCAAAGTTGTGCATCTTCGGATGCGGAGCAGTGTGGAAAGTTACAAAAAAATCGTGTGCACATTGTTACGCAAAACGATGTTACGCATTTTTGCCATGCATACCTTCGCGCTCGTGCAGAGTACAAACCAGGCTTAACATAACCCTAAACATTTTAACAGATACTACAGCTCAACACCGCATACAGTAACAAACCAACACATCTTTAACACATTTAAACACACTCTAACACATTTTAAACATCATTTTAAATACAGCTCAACACAGCTTAACACACCCTAAAACAGCTAATCTTAAACAGCCCAACACTATGCACAGCCCCTAAAACCACCCATCATTGTCAGGTTTATGTTCAGTTTGCTTTGTGTTTTAGTTTTGGTTTTGCCAGCCTCACTCAGGACCCAGAGCACAGCCAGAATTCAGCCAAGCCCCCCATGGACCGAGAGCCTGTGCCCACGGCAAAGCCCGTAACTCCACCTCTGCCCACCGAGCAGTCAGCTCTACCTTGGCTCCTTGCCCCCTCGGCTCCACCTGGGACTGTCGTCCTTGTGGCTCGACCAGGCTTACCTCCCAGCCAACTCTGCCTTGGTCAGTAGTCGCTCTGTCTACGCCATGGACTTCCGGGACTTTGTCTGAGCACTGTCCCTCCACTCCTTTGGTTCCATCGGGCTCTGCTTTCTGTTTGGCTCCGCTTGGTCCTCAGTCACACTGGCACTGCCTCAGTCCTCCGGCACCCTGGCTGCACCTAAGCTGCTCGTCACTGTGGTTCCACCTAGGCCTCCCTTTCGTGTTGGATTTTGGATTTCTGAAAGACTGTTTGTTTGATACTCTCCTGTGTTGCGTGATAGGGTTGGGCAATGTCTACCAAATTGGCATCGGACGATGTTTACAGTAAAACATCGCGATGGACGATGACATCGGGGTGAGGGTTTAATTATTTGGAATGAATTATAAACACTTTCTCTGCTCCATGCCAGGACACGCACCGTTAATGTGGTGCATGTCTGGAGAATGAGAGAATGCACACAGAGCGGAAAGGCTTGAATGAAGTGTGTTTGGCTTTAGATAAAATTACTAGAGCATATAGCGCTGAAATATCATTACCACAAATGATCCTGAGTGCTTGTGGTGTGATCCGCACCGCTGTTTTGCTCACTTCAACTAGAAACAGTAAAATGGCGCTACTGTTCCGTCTCGTGGTCCAGATAGAAACATGGCGGGGTCCAGATGCGGACCGTGGCTCACCATTTGAATATCAGTGGTTTAGTTCGAATCACGTGGAATCACGATGCCGGCTCAACATCATGATGTCTGTCAGCATCGGCGATGGATAATGGCATCGTCTATTGACCCAACCCTATTATGCAACCACCCATGACAAACACAGCTTAATACACTCTAACACAGCTTAAAGGACACTAATAGAACTCAACACATTTTAACATACCCTACACAGCTTAACTCAACCTAACACAGGCCAATACAGTGTTACATCGCAACATTTACATAACACATCCACATACTACTGAATTATTTTTATCTACCTTATTTTTAACGTAAGTGTGGGCGTGGCCATTTTTAACTTGAATATGCAAGGCTTCTGGACCGGTGTCAGCCAGTTCCAGTTATTTAAGCTGTTCAAAAACAGTCTGTTTCACAGCTTGAAATTGCAAACTGGTATTTGTTAACTTATTTTAATTTATAATCATAAACATACTGGTTTGTAGCGCAAATAGTTTAGCAGCACAGATACGAAATACCATGGCATTCACTGCAATCACGACTATCCTCTAATTGTCTAAATTAAGTCTCTGTAATTCTGCTCTAATAGCCCTCCATTAGTCAAATAAAGATTTACTCACAAACAAACTGCTGCGTTCTCCAGAATGAACAGATCCCAGTTTTAGCCAGTGTTAAACTACATTACCAGAGCTGGCCAGACCCCAGGACACTCAATCAGACCTCTCTGGAGAGCCATGTGCCTTTATACGCTCGGGTGAGGTCCATCTAAGGACAGCCTGGATTATATAAAGATCATGCACAGCCCCAAAATCAATCAAATAAAATACAGACTTACAGATCAATAGAGAAAACCAATTTACCAGGAACTCGACGGCCAGAACAGTGGTTGAATTTGACGCAACTGCTTTTAGATTATGAGGACACAGTGAACACAGTATCTCTCTGTAATTTCAGCAGGGTTTGGACAGCATAAATTATTCTGGACAGCACAGGAGACCCTAAATTGAAAGTGTGTGTTTGGTAAGATATAAAAATGAAAAATGGAGAGATGTTTGATGATGAAGCATGTGTGACCATCCACAGGGATTTAAGGCACAGCTGGTTCATCTTTTTCATTTGGCTAGTCTTGTTCCAGATCTAATAGGCTGTATGCACGACCAATTGGGCACCATGCAGAGACATTAGATGTTTCTGCATTTTAATTGGCTCCTGGAGGTGTTTCAATAACTGTTAAATTAATGATGCCAGGAGAGGAAATGGTGATTCCTCTTTTTTTTTTTTTTTTTTTTAATCTTTTGTGCTTTCTGTGCTCTGCTGTATATGCTGCAGTGGATGCTGGGTAATCTGCTCAAAGATCTACCCCTTGAGGAAAATAACTGAAAGAGTGTTAGTGAGCTGCCAATGCGGGGCAGCAGTTCTCAACAGTTGCCATGGTAACACCCTATCCCTGCTCTCTTTAGAAGGGAATGCTCTTAAATTCACAGCATCTGATTCTGCATTGTGACTAGACATAAAGTGATACCCAAATATACAGTATGTCTCACTGTATGCTGTGATCCTCAAATCTACATTTGTACAGCACACTTTCCCTGGGCTACATGGGAAAGGCAGAGAGCACAGATACAGAGGCTGAGGATGTTTCTTTGTTTTAGGGGCAATGAAATAGTCTAATGGTGCAGCTTTTGTTGGGAACAACCAGAACAAACAGAAGACATTAGTCAGAAGTGAGGGAGCTGTTATACTTTTAATATATATATTTAATGACGCCAGGCCATAAATTAACTTCTGTATTAGAAAATTGCAAATAAATAAATAAATACAAAATAAACTTTTTAAGTATAAGTGAGTCAGATACATTGTTTTGGCACAGAAATGTTTCTGTAAACAATTCTGTACTGACTGAATATTTAGAGGTTATGGGCAATACAACACATGGTTGAAAGTTTAACCATGTCAGGTGAACAGAGAATCAGTGATGTTGTGTGAGTGGCTCACACATGTAGCTATGACTCCATGTCCTAAAGTCCTCCCTAACTGTGATATAACAACGGCCTGAGGCTCTTCATGCACACACAACAGTGGGCAAGCACATTAACAGCACAAATGACAGGAAGGTCATCAAACAGCCTCACTGAAACATAGTAATTTATCAATCTACTATAATCTACTATAATCTAATCTAATCTAATATAATCTAATATAATATAATATAATATAATATAATATAATATAATATAATATAATATAATATAATATAATATAATATATCAGAATGTTCATTCTTTCAGTATCAAAATGGCATGAATATACCATAACCAAAATATATTTTTAATGCATTCTTGTGCACCCACCACATGATTAGCAAATGCAAGGAATCTATATAATATATTATATTATAAAGTGATTAATTTTTAAAGAAAGAAAGTAATATTGCAAGCAGACATGCGTTGAGCAGAGGGTTTCTGATACGATGAACTAAAGTAGGCCACAAGCAGAAGGAATGAGAACAAAGAAGATGGAGGATGCTTACACTCCTCCCCCCTCCCTGACCACATCTCACAACAACCATTCACTCCTAGACCGTCTGGTTACCAAGGAAACAGCACCTGCAAAGGAAGGCACCATGCCTGAGAATCCCATATCTGATCCAGCAGGTCATGTGTTTGTTAAGAGACTATGTTAACCGGACTGTAATGCTGTACTGTGTGACGGTTTGTATAAAATGGTGGCTGCAAATTCAGGCAATTCATCCATGATCTAAAAGGGGAATAGTCAGACATTTCATTGTGTATATGGTTCATTTGTGTATATGGTTAAACAAATAACCCTTTTCCAGCCAGTAAAAACTGAATTGCGTGGACTACTTTAACATTTTAATGAAGGCATTTCTTATAAAGCTGATCCTATGTTAACGTCCTCTGCATGAGCACTGAAGTCTCCATGCCAAAGACCCATCAATCAACAGTGTGGTTATAAAGTAAGGTCATTGAATTATTCAGATGACCAAGGGTCTAGTAATATTAATGACTCATCACAATTTCATCTAATGGTAAGCAAAATTTAGCAGGACAGGAGAGATGCCAAAAGAAATATGCAACCATATTTTTTTATTTTGTAAAATGTGCAAGCACAGATGAATATTGTATTATGATCAGGTTTCAGATTCTAAGCTGAAGTTCTTGCATGTCTTTCAACAGATATACTGTATATTATATCCAGAGCTGGGTAGATTACTTATGAATTGTAATCAGTTACTGATTGCAAATTACATGACAAAATTTGTAATAAGTAATATACTCTCTTAGATTACACATTTTTGGTAATGTAATCTGAATACTTTTGAATTACATTTAGATTACTTTTGTGCTAACCCTTATTTGATGTCACATATATTGTAGGATAATCTTGTACTATTTTGACAGACACAAAGAAAGAACATATTCCAAAAAATATATTCTTTTCACCAACAAGAGCCTCAACAGAATCTTTTTAAAGTGCAATGTATGGACAGTTAATACTTCAAAATATTAACACTAATGTACCTGTTAGTGTTTGCTGATAGTAACACTGAACAAAACAAAATCACATCTTGTGATTTTAAAACATATTTACTTAAAAGTAAGTAAATTTAGAAAACAGCAACAATACAAAAACAAATACTGAAAAATAAGAAATTCACAGCAATATCACTGCTACATCAAATATTTCATCTATATTTCATATATTATTATTATTATATTATTATTAATTCATATATATTTTTAATCTATATTTCATATATATTCATCTATATTTCATCCATATTTCCCCCTCGCTGCAGGAAAAACTAAAAGAATCACAAACGTATATAAGCGGAAGGTTTATTATGGAAAAAAATATAAATGTTAAAAAATTAAAAATTAGGAGAATCAATGAATTGTGAACAGCTTACTGCAATTGTGTAAATAATATGTAATCATTTAATCCATAAAAAAGTAACTGTAGTCTGATTAGTTTACAGTAATTACAAAGTAGTTTACTCTAATTACAAGTACTTGATTTTTGGAATCTGATTACATGATCCAGATTACATGTAATCCGTTACTACCCAGCTCTGATTATATCTCATGAGACATATCAATCTATGCTGACCACAACATGACTAAACCTTCACTAAAATCAGCTTTGACATCATACATATTATGTATGCTGAGGAAGAAAAAAAAAACAAACAAATTACACATCAGACCTTCTATTTATAAACAACAGAAATTACATAAGCTTTCCAGCTGTTGGACCACACCTCTAAAAACAACAACAACAACAACAAACGTCTCAGGATAGGACTGTAACCATGGTTCCCTGAATAGGGGAATGAGACATTCCATCTTGTATCAATGATATTGGGAACGTCATCAGTGTGACCAGTGTCTGAAGCAGGTGTGTAAACTCAACAATTTTATTGGCCGACGACAGTCCATGACATCATTACCAGAGTGCCCTTGAGTATAAGAGGGCACCTGCAATGCACGTCATCAACTTCTTTGTCAGAGGAGACGTGCAGGAAAGCCAGAGACATGGCAATGAGATGCAGAGTCCCGTTCCCTTCTCAGGGAACCATGATCACAGTCATAACCTGAGACGTTCCCTTTCGAAGTGGAACTCAACACTACATCTTGGATCGACGCAATGGGAACAAATACCCACTCCACCATGCTGATGGAATGCCTGCCTCGTTAGCTGTGCTTATGCACAACCATAATGGGCATAGTATAAATTGACTCTACAGACTTACTTAGCCGGAGTCAGATGCATATAAATAAATCGCAACACCAAAACTTCCATCCGGCTGCATCCAAGTGTGAACAGAGCTTGAATTAGTCACAATCTGTGCATTCAGAACCTTCAAGAACTGAACACGCATGCTCCTCACCCAAACACTAAATGCACAGATCGTGTGTGTCCTCGAGTGTCAAAAATCTGGGACACAGAGCCACATACTTCCTGAAATGCTTGTCTGAGTATTCCATACTAAATAGTCTTCACATATGCTACTACAAACAAATGGCTCCTGAAGACAAAAAAGCTGATGACACACATTGCAGTCGCCCCCTTATACTCACAGGCACTCCAGTAATGACATTATGGACACTCATTGGCACACGTGCTTCAACACTGATCACTCTGATGACATTTCCCATAGCATCAATCCAAGATTAAGTGTTCAGTTCCACTTTGAAAGAGAACTATATATATTAGTGCTAACAATCGAATAAAAAAGTTAACTAATTAATCACACATATTTATATAATTAATCTCGGTTAATCACACCTAACATTAAAGTTTTTAATATATTTATATATTGTAGTAATTTCACATTTAATCTCCAAATTAATGTAGAAACAACATGAAGACAGTATATTTTAAATATCTGATCTAACAGGAAATATTCAGATTCAAACACTTCACAGTCTTCACTGCATAATTTAGATTAAAATATAGATGAATTTTTATTAAAGCTACAAAAGTTATTCAATTAAGAGTGGTGAGTGATTTTCTTTTTCTTTTGCTCTTTGATTAACATTAATGGCACACCGTATTAGGTTTATTAGGCCTATTTAAGACCTGCAGCACATGACACGGATCTGCATCCTATTTTCTCACAACTCCTTGTGTTCATTTAAGACTTTATTTAACTAATTTAAGACTGAGTTTATGAGGACAAAATGGGCATTCTGGCATAATTTTGTGTGTTTTTGTCCATTCAAGCATGAAAGAGAACTCAATGCGGCCGACGCGCTGTCTGATGCGGCTTTCTGTGCGCACGAGTTGTGTGTGTCACACAGAGAGAAGATTCGCAGACAGTGTGCATTGTACAGCACTGTGTTCTGTTTTGTGTCTTGTTTCGTTTGAATGGTTTAAAAGCATTTGCTTGACCAAGAGCGTGATCATATAATGTAACGCTAGCTAAAGGATGATGAAAAATAGGATGCTGCGTTATTTGCATTAAATATTTTTAACACATTAAACTGAAAAAAATAATCGAATATGTTAATGTGTTAATTTCGACATTTTAATATATAAAATGTTGTTATATTAAAATTTCAAAACTGAACTGGCCTATATGTTGTTTTAAAGATTAACTGTCATTTTCATTAGAATATTTCCAAGGTGCCCCTGACAAGGCAAACAACCTCTCACAGTTAGTTCATGAAGCACAACCATCTTCTTGTATCTAGCCAGCAAGGTTTTACTACTCAGTAATAACATTATGGGTGTCAGTTTCTATTGTTCTCACATAACATTACATAACAAGTTCACATTTTTCGTTTTTTGGGAAACTAATGTGTCACATCCATGTCCAGGGGACTAGGTTGAGTCACCAAGCTGCACAGGGATGGTCCAGACATGGGTTTTCAAGGGCAGTGACTCCCTGGTTATGGTCCCTGAAACATCTAGAATTAATGCTGGTTGAATTCAGCTTTTATGCTTTAGAAGATGTGGCCTCAATTTAATGAATTTGGTTTTCTAGGGGTAATAGTCTCACTGTATAATAATGTAATTGGTAATAGTTTACATTATATATACAACACTATTACATCTTGTTGTGCAATTTATATAGTATATATAGAGTAATATATATAGTATGCTAAATAGCTGTGCTCTTAGTGCTCTCTACAAGTATGCCAATAAAACATTCTCTTAATGAAGCATTCTCCATGAAATCATGAAAGAACTGATCATCATACAATAATCATAGAGTGCAAGATAATCATCCACTTATCATACAATAATTCTTAAAATAAAATCTGGATTAACCATCCACCTCACTATGCATTTGTTTATTGCTATTACATTTCTGTATCAGAAAAGTGGGTATTTCAGGCAATAGTTCTATGCCATGAATAAATGTAGACCAAGGTATTATGCATTCTTCATAAAGAAATGAAGGGGACTATAATAGTCTATCTATCTATCTATCTAATAAAACGATTTTATGATAATAGTTTTCCTTAGTTCTAATGCTCATTGAGCCATGTTCAGAGTCTGGTCTAGGATGAAAATTTACGTAAAAAATAAAATAAAATAAAATAAAAAAACATATAAAAAAAACTAGGCTACACACAGTATTGTACATACCATAACATAAATCGTCACATTTTCTTTGTGCTCATGCAAAATTCAAGGTAATGGAGGCCGAAATACATTTTCACAAGATCATTTCCTTTCTTCTATGGGCATCGAATGGCTTCAAATGACTGATAAGAAGCTTTTATCATAACTTGAACAAGAAAATGACCCTCGGATTTGTGAATATCAAAGCCCATGACTCGGGTAGAGCAGATATCGTTGATGTTTTATTGTTGACCTTGGTCTTGATATTTTAGCTACGATATCGGACAGAGAAATCGCTGTTTTTTTTTTTTTTTAGATCCCTGAAACAATAAGTGTTTTTTTTTTATCAGCCATTTCAATTTAATCGTATTTAGGCATTAAACTAAGATTCGTGGGAAAACGCTTCTGGTGTACAGTCCTCTCTGGCGCCCTCATAAATATTCTCATCAGGACCTCATCACGTCTCACGGACACACATTTCATCGTTAAAATTAACGCATAAATACCCGCAAACATGCATGTGTTGTGATCCATCTGTCATCCAAGATTTAACATATGCGCTAATAGATTTCATTTGTTTAAATCTTACCTCATGTTCAGCAGCGTTGGTGGTGTTTACTGGGCGTGGAGGCGCTGCTGTCTTTCTCTGTGGGGATGATGCCCTGCATTCAGTGATGCTGCGCGCTCTGATGTCACGGCTCTCTCTCTCTCCCTCCCTCCCACACACACACACACACACACACACACACACACACACACACACACACACATTCGCTTTTCTCCTTCTCTCTTTTTATTTTTATGTCGAACGTATATATTGGCAGGAAAAAAAATATGCAATTACCTGACCGTGCAGGCTTAGCTCCGTCGAGAAATGCTGTTGCAATATCACGTGAAATGTGAAAATGTTTTCACATTTATGTAAACATGTGAACACAATAAAGCCACACAAGGATACTTACAGGCAAGTGTTATCTATTTAATGAAGGTAAATTCTGAATAAACGATTAGAATTAAAATTAAAAAATTAAAATGGATTAATTTTGATTGATTAATAAAAACAATATTGGTAGGCTATTGGTCAACCAGTGTTAAACCATATATATTTCCCCAGGACAATGATACTGAATATGTTCCGTTGATTTAAAAAAAAAATATATATATACTTTAAGGTTTGTGTCTATAGGAATAAACTTTTAAAGATAAATCTGGAAAAAAATATTCAATAAAAAGTATATTGACAAGTAGCCCCTGTCTCTCAGCTGATTTTATATTTTTACTTAAATTTTCTATTTTATAAAGGTTTTCTTTGAAAATTCAGTCACTGTCTTACAATTATATTTCAATTCTTGGCTACAAACAGAATTAAACATCATTATAGCATGGGAAAAACAATACTGTTCACTAACACACACTGATAGTTTGTTACAACACACTCCAATATGTGACCCTGGACCACAAAACCAGTCACAAGTATGTAGCAATAGACAACAATTGCATGTGTCAAAATAATATTTTCTTTTATGCCCAAAATCATTAGGATATTAAGTAAAGATCATGTTCCATGAAGATATTTTGTAAATTTCCTACTGTAAATATATCAAAAATGTATTTTTGTAAGCGGATATTCATCGCTAAGGACTTCATTCGGACAACTTTAAAGGCGATTTTCTCAATATTTAGATTTTTTTGCACCCTCAGATTCCAGATTTTCAAATAGTCGTATCTTATCTAAAGCTTATTTATTCAGCTTTCAGATGAATCCAGGATCACATATTGAAACACAAATCTATTATAGAACAAACGGTTTTGGAGGATGACATGTAAAGGTCATGGGTTAAAGTTTAAGAAAAAAACACATGCTGATGAATTGCATGTAAGTCATTCTAGATAAAAATCTACCAAATGCATAAATATCACCCAATTGATTTTCACTATTCTCTTGGACTATGGCGAGCCTTAGAGTGAAAAAGGTTTTGTCTGGAAGACTATATGAGAAAATCGTCAAAGAGGTTAGCATTTTACATTCAAACATCTTGGTCGTCATTGAGTAAGCTACATTGTGATTTATATTATGTGAGAATTAAGATACAATATATTTTTTTTAATTAGTCAGTCTTATAAAATGTCAGAAGTCTTTTTGCAGAACAGGCTAGTTTAAATGGCATGTCATTAAATAATTATATTCCAGTGTTAGGCTATATTGATGACAAAGATTTCAAATTGAGTGTTAAGGGGCAGTGACCATTTGATGTGTGATGCCAATGAGTTTTTAATTATTTATTAGTAACCTTGATACTTCATGTCAAACTCAAGTACTTGAGATCTAGGCCTACATCTACATGTTACATGCGTGTTCAATATCTATATAAATAGGTATCCAACACTGCATGCTGTTTTGAAAGTTTTATATGAAGGCATATACTGTGAAATGATTGCTTTGTCGATTCATCAGAAAACCTTTGGAGGGAGACAAATACTAATACACCACTGAACAAAAGTGGTCATCCTGACGCCAAGATGAGCACACCTTATAAGAGTCTGTTGTTCTAAAATATTAATAGCTGATAGCTGATAGCTATTAATATATATATATATATATATATATATATATATATATATATATATATATATAGCATATTGTTGTATGTTTATATATATATATATATATATATATATATATATATATATATATATATATATATATATATGCTATAAATGCGTTAGGTAATGCGTAATGTATAGCCTACAACCTGATTACATCAGCAGGTGCGCACATGGCATCTGTTTCACAATCTCAAAATAATGTGTTGTATAGTGATGATTCAATAACCGTATAGACTCAACATATGCTTAACCATATAGTGGCGTTTATAGAATAATATTTTTCAGGTGCGTACTTATTGCCTAAACCTCGTTTAAATAGGCCTAAATCTGAATTTTAATCCATTTATTTCTTATATTTGATAAAACAAGAAATTTTCTTATAGCTATCTTAAAGTTTTATTCTATTTTATATCATTCCAGTGCCTCCATCCATCCCCAGGGTGTGCCAAAAGAGGACAAAATGGTGTTTTATTAATGTAACATCCCCCTTATAGTGACGGAACAATGTTGTATGATCAACATGGCGTAGATGGAGAACAGTTTAACGGTATAGAGCAGGTGGGGTTTTTGTTCTCGTCGTGTAACGGGACACAGGACGCGGGGGAGAGCCGCATATCGCGTGCTTGCGTGCGTCAGAGAGGACGTGGTAGGACAGCTGGAGCGCGCGCGCCCGCCCGACCGAAGAGCAATAACAGCATTTTCAGCGACATCACTCGATTTACGCCATGCAAATAACACGAGAAAATGAAACGGGACTGGTACGACAGAGAGTGTAAGACATTTGTCGTGTATCTGATCTCCTAATGCTTCCTATAATTTATGATTAACAAGATTTGGGACGTTGCAACACAGTCGCCAGGTAAGAATACATCGCTTTCACTAGCTATATATACATAATTGTTTTAGTATGTAAAGCGTTTAGAGAAATGCGGCTTTCATCTATCGATACGCTCATGTCTTTGACGCGCGTCCTTGTAGAATTTCGTGTGACGGACCGCAATAGCATCTTTCGGCGCACAGCAACGTAATGACTTTGAGGAGCCTTTGCATTTTGTTATTCATCGCCTGTTTGGCGACAAACAAGCGATTATCGACTTCACGGGTAAAAAAAATCGTTCTCTTCCTTCCTAGAAATGACGTTTCGTTAAGTGCGAATTTGTGTGAATGAAGCTCTGATGATCTATTTGTTTCCGTATGAATGTGAACGCGATATATGATTAAGTTAAACGAAAATTTAAATAGCATGTTCTGTTATCCACGGCCTCCCATTGCTTCGAAATGCTCATTCAGGTTGCATGGCCTATATGTGCTTTATTGCCCAACTGGCTGAGAGAAAATAACAGGATGCCTGTTTTGAATGTTGCCTAATTACAGCTTTACGCGCAATATTAACGCCAGTTGTAACAGCAAATCCACTTGATTAAGAGATGCGGACCATCTCAGATCTGCATTCCATCAGAGATTTCAAGGAGCTTGAGTAAGAATTGAGTTGGTGGGATGTGGTATTTTTAGACATCACATGCGATAGACGTTTGCATGTCTCCTGTAGCCTTTCAGAACACCTCAGTTATACATTTCCTCACCTCAGGGGAAATAGCTGTAGATTTTATTTATTTATTCATTTATTTTTTAATAATCAGTGTGGATCAGTAAATTATGTTGTGTATGAATATAAAAGAAAATCTAAATTTATCTGAGATTACATATTTTCCTTTCACTATAAATAGTTTCTTTCACCTCAGTATATGAATAGGCTGCAGTGACGTAAATTAAACCCACTGTTTGCCAGTTGGTTACTAGGGTAACTGACAGAAAGATGACATGCAACATTAGAAATCATTTTTTTCCTCTTTCTTCAGTGTCTCTGATGACATTTTCTCATTCTTGTTTTTGCTCATTCTCGCAATCACCCTATACATGCCCTCGAGGTCTGTTTCCACAGTAACCAGAGAATTCCCAGAGTCCCAAAAACGATGCACAACTGAGATGTCCCTAAGTGGCTCAAGGAGAATACAGCTTAGGTGTTCAAAGGCCTATTATATACTGACATCATGCAAACTGGTATCTACTGCGATGCCTCAGTGGGTACTGTGCACCGATAGCTAACCAAGCAGACAGAGGCTGTGGAATATTAACCATGGTGAAATCACTGTAATCCACAGTTTTGAGTAGTTTAATGCTTTATGAAACAGAGACAGCAGCAATATGTTAATGTACAGCAATGTGTGTGTATATTAATAAGAGAACAGGTCCGTTCACACTAAGGACAATACCTATAACAATAACTATAAAGTTTCAATAATTGTTTTAATTCTATGAGAATGAACTTATGAACTATAAAAACATTTACAGCCAATCAGAGCTCAACCATTAAAAATGGCAGATGACGTAACTGCTGCATATGCTTATAATAAATAGAATGTTAGTGTGCACTGGTGTGGATGCTGATGTAGTTATTGAAATAGTTATCTTTATAGTTAATGTTCTTGGTGTGAATGGCTCTTACTAATAAGGCACTTGTATAGAAGCCTGTTTCCGCCAAAATGCTTTGGTAAATCATATTTATGACATAAAAACTTAAAAGTACTAAATCAAAATCATAACGTACTTGGTCTTACTTGGAAAAGTAAAAAATATGACATTAAGGCATAATTATGAAATTAAAAGCCATTATTATTACATAATTTGAAATGAGTAATTTTGACTTTTTATGTTCTAATTGAGATTTTTTGTAATTTCGACTTTTTATCTCTTTTTATGATGCCATTGTCCATCAGCGATGCTGACAGACATCACAATGTTGAGCCAGCATCGTGATTCCACGTGATTCGAACTAAACCACTGATATTCAAATGGTGGACCATGGTCCACATCCGGACCCCGAGACAGAACGGTAGCACCATTTTACTGTTTCTAGATGAAGTGAGCAGCACGTCAAAACAGCGGTGTGGATCACACCACAAGCACTCAGGATCGTTTGTGGTAATAATATTTTAGCACTATATCCTCTAGTAGTTTTTCTCTAAAGCCAAACGTGCATCATTCAAACACTTCCAGCTCCGTGCACGTTCTCTCTTTCTCTAGATACGTGCCACATGTGCGTGTCCACTGGCGAGGAGCAGAGCGAGAGTTTTTAATTCATTCACACCCCCCCCCCCCACACACACACACCCACCCATTGTCATTGTCCATCACAATGTTTCACCATAGACAACATTTGATGCCAATTTGGTAGACATCGCCAAACCATAATAAGTATGACTTTCAATATTATGAATGTTTATGTGCTAATATGATTTACCAAATCATATTTTTTTTCTTTTGTGGCAGAAATGGGCTTCCATACACTTGAGCCATAAATGTAAATAAAATAATGTCATGACGCTGATTAGCTGATGGCACCACAAAAATGTGAACTATCCTGCTTCACACATCCCAAACTATGATTATCCATTTCGCACTTTTAACACCCCTCCAAAACAACAACCAAAAGTAACGCCCACTGGCAAAACATCTGCTGTAATATAATGATGCTGCTGCTGCATGAGTGGAGGCTACTGGAGAAACATGCACATAAATACAGTGAATACAGTAAGAGCTGCTGCAAGGAAATTTCTGCCTAGCAGATCTCGGCAAGTGGTGCTGGGGAAGGTGGAGAGCAAGGAAAATTCCTTTAAGTGGTCAGCTTTAAGAGAACCAATCAGCTGCTCTGAAGAGTTTCATGACTGAACTATTTATATATAGCTTGCAAAGAATTTATAGGATTACATGGCTACATTTAATGTTTATTGAATGGAGAAAGCGGTGTAGTTACTACAATCTACCAGCAGGGTAGAACTTGCACACACAGAACAATAAAACTCTGATCTTTGGCTCATCAAATCAATATTTAAAGATGGTCTGCTTTACAAAATGTTACATTTGTAACTCTAAACTGTGCATATGTTTGAAATCTCATAGCTTCATATTGATAGAGTATTTTAAAAATCAGAAACGTGGTTGTTGTGTCTGTGGAGAGGACAGAAATGGTACCTCATCCAGCCATTTTTTTATCATGGATCTGGCATTTATCTTTCATATCCCTGTTCCATTGTTCTCAAACAGCACGTCACATCTCTCACAGTCCTGTGCATTATGTCCATGGCACAAAATTTACAAAGCCTCTTCATAAAATGTCTGAAAATGAGAGAAAAATGATGGAAATATGAGATGTATGAGTCAGTTTTTTGAAAGCTTGTCTTTGGTTCCATGCACAGAGAAAAAAACAAAACATCTTAAATATTCAAAACTTGCCTTTCCACTCATTTTATGCTGCCAGCAAACCAAAGAGGAAGTCTTTAGTATGGCTCATCTGGTCTCTGTTCATCTGAGTGATAGTAATCATTACCGCTAATTCAGATGTACTGCTGAAATTTCCTCTGGGGCTGAAGTAGTTGTGTGACCCAAAGAGCATTTTCAAGCTCTTAAAAATTCTGACAGAAAAAAAATTCTCTGTTAATCAGACTGCATTGGTCTGGTGTGTGTATATTGATATATATTGATCTTGTGAAAATTAGGCATTTAGGTAAATTTCTTTTGAGCCTATCAGGAAGTGGCCCCTGTCTCCGAATGCTGCAAATATTCAGTAAGGTGCCAGAAATATCTGGTGTGAACTTGCTTTCCACAGGAGACTGAGTCCAACGGCTGCTTCACAGCAAGATAAATGAGTCATTAATAGATGACCTTGATGCTGATGGCAGCAGAGACCGTACTTACTCAATTCACAAAGGCACACAGACATACAGTGGCGTACACTAATGTACACACATGCGCGCACACACACACGTACACACAAATCTACTAGCAATTTCTGAGTGAAAATTGTTTCTACACCTTTTTTTTTTTTTTCATCAGGCAACCCTGTTACCAATGATGTCATGTGTAGATCTCATGAAAAATGTCAAGCACTTCATATTTCATGCCTAAATTAAAATAAAGAAATCAGAAATTATATTCTGCTTTAAGATAATTAAGCCTATTTTGAAGACTCTTTTAGTATTGCAATATTATGTCCTTACAAATTATAGGTGAAATGTGTAGTTTCTGTGCCACTACCACCATCAAACTATCATTTCAGACACTTCCCCGTCTACAGTACTGCCACAAATGCACAATATTGATTGTGTCGATGTTGCTATATTGTGCTAGTCTGGGTGCTCAAACAAACAGATCCATGTTTTGATAGTGCCACAGAGCCACATTGTTTACATATTTGGTGGAATCAACCTACAAGTGGATTACTTTAAACCATTTCTGCATGTTAAGCTGGGATAGGAGAAAAACCCAAATGACTTTTAAAAACATTTTCCCCCAAAATTCTCATTGCCCTAATGGAAAAACACATTGTGGTAGTACATCTTTACTGGTTTTAATTTATGCAGATTTCCTTTTATTCTAGGGGTAAAATGTGACATTCACATGAAAGGGACGTGCACATATTGATTTTTTAATGCTTTTTGAAATAGTACACTAGTTAATAATGAGTCCCCAAAAATGTAAATGTGTAAAAAGTAAGAATGATAAAATAAATCTCAAACATAAGCACAGTATAATGTTTATGAGAAGCACATAGATAAGATATATGATGCCGTTCTAAAATGACATTTAGATTTGATCTAAAATCCATTTTACATCATTAAATATATTTAAAATGACAATAAAATACAAATAACAATAATTAAGTTAGTGCGTGAGGGATGAAGCATAGCCATTTTGAATTTATTTCAATTGTTTTATTTAATAATATTTTAATATTTTAAAACAGTTCAGCACTCTTATGCATTGAGTGGATTTCCATTTATTCACTATTAACATTTTGATATATTATTGATTTTAAAAACACTCACCGATTTATTGGTGATCTGACCGTTTTCCTACCTTACTTGTCGGTATGGGCAAAATCCACTATCGGGTGATATTCAAACAGAAGTTGTAGTGGTGTTGTAGTACTCAAGAACGGTTTTGGTCTTGATACCGATCATAAGACCATTTTTTTGAAGGTCTTGGTCTTGACTGCATTTGTACTTGGTCTTGTCTTGGTTTCAAACTAAGACTTTGGATTTTATTTTAAGACTGGTGAAGACCACAATTGTAAGGATATCACTAAATTGTCAGTGCATTGTCTGATTTATTAAAGGGTTAGTTCACCCAAAAATGAAAATTCTGTCATTAATTACTCACCCTCATGTCATTCCACACCCGTAAGACCTTCGTTCATCTTCGGTACACAAATTAAGATATTTTTCATAAAATCCAATTGCTCAGTGAGGCCTGCATTGCCACCAAGACAATTAACACTTTCAATGCCCAGAAAGCTACTAAAGATGTATTTAAAACAGTTCATATGGCTACAGTGGTTCAACATTAATGTTATGAAGTGATAAGAATACATTTTGTGTGCCAAAAAAACAAAATAATGACTTTATTCAACAATATCTATTGATGGGCGATTTCAAAACACTACTTCATGAAGCTTCGAAGATTTACGAATCTTTTGTTTCGAATCAGTGGTTCGGAGCGTGTATCAAACTGCCAAAGTCATGCCCCCCAGTGGAGAACCATTGACATTTTGAAACTCTTATGACATAACGAAGCCTCGTTTACTGAAATCATGTGACTTTGACAGTTTGATACACACTTCGAACCACTAATTCGAAACAAAAGATTTAATAACTTATTAGTTTGAATTTGATTTATTTATATTGTTGTGCAGGGTCAGAAATTTTTGAGGGATTATACAAATGCCCACAAAAAAATTGCAAAAAAGTAGTGAGATCTGGATTTTTATATTACAACATATGATATAATTATTAAATATATATAAATATAACGAGAGCAAGAGAGCTGTTTTCACAAATTTGAGCACAATTGCAAACATGGTATCGATTTTAATACAAACGTTCAATAAATAAAACATTGTTTAGGCATTTGTAATTTTTTTTTATTTATTCAGATGCAACTTCTGTGCGTGCAACTATGAATTTTGTTGTTAGTGATTTAATTTGATTGTTAACAACTCTATATTGTGTCTTATTATTCTAATTGTATTTATTGATTAAAAGTAAGACATTAAGACATAAATGTGTAACATTAAGATGAATTTGAGTGCTGATCTAGTCTTGCTCTTGGCTCAGTCTCACATTTTCTTGGTCTTGGTCTTGTCTTGGTCTCCACCCCTCAAAGTTTTTTTCTTAACACTGGTCTTGGTATCGACTTGGTTTCGGATTATGTGATCTTGACTACAACACTATGGTTTAGTAATGTAGAAGGTCACTTGGAGATGTACCAGTGTTGGTCTTCATTTCCTTGCTAATAGATTGATTGGAATAGACCGAAAGTATATATTTCTGGTTTGATGTTTGGAAATGAGAATGTTTTCAGAATCTCTATTTATTTGTGTTTGAATGTTCACCTCAGAGGACAACTTTATATTGTATACACTTCTTATGTGGATGTGTAGCAAATGAAACCCTTTTCTTTTTTCAGATCTCAGGGAATAACCGAGTCTTAACCGCCACATACCCCGATAAACCTGAGCAGCATGCCAGAGCAGAGTAATGATTACCGGGTGGTGGTCTTTGGAGCAGGGGGCGTGGGCAAGAGCTCCCTGGTTCTGCGCTTCGTTAAAGGGCACCTTCAGGGACACCTACATCCCGACAGTGGAGGATACATACCGACAGGTCATCAGCTGCGACAAGAGCGTATGCACACTGGAGATCACCGACACCACTGGCAGCCACCAGTTCCCTGCTATGCAGCGTCTGTCCATCTCTAAGGGCCACGCCTTCATCCTGGTCTACTCCATCACCAGCAGGCAGTCGCTGGAGGAGCTGAAGCCCATCTACCAGCAAGTGCTGGCCATCAAAGGTAATGTGGAGAACATCCCAATCATGCTTGTGGGTAACAAGAGCGACGAGACCCAGCGTGAGGTGGAGACCAAGGAGGGCGAAGCTCAGGCAAACATCTGGAAATGTGCGTTCATGGAAACATCAGCCAAGACCAACTCCAACGTGAAGGAGCTTTTTCAGGAGCTCCTAAACCTGGATAAGAAGCGGGATATGAGTCTGAACATGCGCTCCAGCAAGCAGAGACGTGCAGACAAGCTGAAGGCGAAGTGCAGTGTGATGTAGGAAGCTGGATCCATGGTCGCACCACTCAACGCGTAACTGACTTCTTGATAATGTACATAAGTCCCTCACCTTAAAGGAACAGTATGCCCAAAAAATAAAACTTCTGTCATGATTTACTTATCATCCTGCCGTTTATGACCCATATGACACAAAAGGAGATTTTTTTTAAGGAATTGTACTGACCAAACTTGTCCATGCAAACAAAAAATCTCATTGAAATTGTCAGTTTGACTTGTGAGGTGTATTCCAAGTGTTATAAGGGAAGTCATTAGAGATCATATTAACTGACCATAATCATAACCGTAAGTCGAACTCATGAATGAAACATTTGGACTGATTTTGTGGATCAACTGATTCTTCAAAAAGATTCAAGCAAACAATTTGTTTATAAATTAGATTTCATTACATATTGCATTAACATGCCAAATTGACCCAGGGTGAATGTAAAACGTTTCAGTATATAATAATGTAAATTTCAGCTATTTTTCCACACAAATCTATTGAATGGCTTTATAAGACTTGGAATTCAGCGCACTAGTCATATGGACCACATTTATAAAGCTTTTATGGTTCTTTTGCACCTTTATGATTCTTATATTTCCTTTTTTTGTGTTCAATGGAAGAAAGCCATGCATGTTTGGAACAACACGAAGGGTGAGTAAAAGATGACAGAACTTTCATTTTTGGGTGAACTCTCCCTTTAACTATCGATTCCTCTCAGTCTTAATCAGGTAATCTTTAGTGTGCATCTAAACCTTCAATTGTCTCCCTTCCCCTGTATGATCTGGCTCCTGTAGTGACTTTGTGTACAGGACTATAAGAGTTGACACATGAAGCAGGGAGGACGTCCCACTATTCTCACACATGCTCTCTCTACTGCTTTCTGTGGACTTTTTATTGAATTCAAGACAGACCAAATCATCAATATGGCCATTTTTATGTCTGGCTGTGGTTTTAATGGTACGGTGTCAAAATGCAGACATAAATGTCTTGAACTGGTTATGCATTGTATGGGATTCTCATCCAAAGAAAGAAAAGGCCTGGACACAGCTAAAGAGGCGACACTATCCGCTCTTCCAAATTACATAGCAGCACAAAAGCCTTTTACAAATCGGGAAAACAATTCGGGACGAAGGACATTCATAGTTAACCGGCTTGCCAGTGATGTAACCTGGTATAACAGAGTAAAGTGCATAATGCATGTCTGATATAAACTACCTTCATATTAAATGTGATTGAAATCTTTTCATCGAGAACAGAGCTATACCTTATTGAAGCACAGTGAATAAGTCTTAAATGTGATCATTTCTAAAAGCTATTTTTTTGTGAGGGGGGTGGGGGTTTGGGGGTGTCGATCGGTGCTTTGTTTTACTCTGTTTTGTTTTTCAAGTGTTGATGGCACTCGAAAACTTTAATATATGCATTTCATCATCTAACTGAAAACATATATCCTGTATGTGAAATCTATGTGTATTATCAGCACTAATGAAAGCCCCTGTACAGCCCCTGTTTTTCTGTCAGTGTCTATATTTCCTCTGATAATTTATTGCCATTTGCTTTAGCAATACATAATACTATAAAAGCACTTTTAGAATCTTGAGCACATTCAAAACACAGAGCATTAACCTTTACAAAAATGTTCTTGTCAAACACTCTGCGTTTACAACTTTACTGCAGATACAGTGTTTATTCAATAAATATTATGTGAGGGACCAGAAAAATAAAGAAGCACAAACAAAAGGGAATTAATTACTGCTTGTTTTCTTTTGTGGGTTTGAACATCTACGTACAGTATACAGTGGCCCCAAAAGTATTTGGATACTTTTGGACACTCAAGTCACATGTAAAAATGCCATTGCATGACAATGCAAATGCACTGAATTTATTTACAAAATATTAAACCAAGTGGCATCTGGAAACACATAACGCTAGAGCTCTTAGAACTAATGGCACTTTTCTGAGCAGTTTGTGAACAATTCTCAAGGTGATTTTTACAGGATGTATGAAGTCAGTTCGTTATATAGAAAAGCATTAATTGATTTATCATTTAATTAATCAAAAATGATTTTGACATGTTTTGCTTGAAAAAGCATGTTTGTGCCATACTGTATCTCTTTCCAGCAAATGCTTTGATATTTCTACATACTTTAAAACAAAAGACATTCCTACATTTTTAAGTCTCACTTAAATGTCAAAATACTTTCTGGGGCCACTGTAGATGAGATTGCAGGTACTCACCATAATTCATTAAGGTGAAAAGTCTTTTTTAACAGAGATGTGAACTTTAGGCCCTTATTATATTACTGCAGTTGATGATGGATAATAATGATAGATACTGAGGGGAATGAGTGTACCTGAAGATGCAGCAAGAGCATCTGGTGGAACATCTGCTCAGTCAGCCATGATGTATCTCAGAAGATTCAACAGAAAGAGAAGCATGAATTAATTGATAAAATAAAAGCATATTTTTGTGTATGGGGATTTTACTTTGTTGAGTCTGGGTTGTGTGCTGTGCAGCGTTTATATGGAAAGTTGACATTTCCAACAGAACGTCTCTGGATATAAGACTTTAAACTTCCACAAATAAGGCTTTTCCAAGAAGGGGCTCTGTCATTTCACCACAAAAGACTGCAAAAGCACCATAAATGTATGTATGAAAGTGGTCCATATGACCTGTGTGCTATAGTCCAAGTCTTCTTATTTTCTGAAGTTCTTCTGAAGTTGCATAATAACAAGAATAGAAAAGCAGAGCATGCATAAAGATTAGTTCAATGTAAAGCCCAAAACTTCACTCAAATGTACGGTTATTCACATCTTAACATGTTTGTAAAATACTCCTTACATTGAAACAATAATTTAAAATTTTATTTAAATATTCACCCAAAAATGAAAGCTCTGTCATCGTTTACTCACCCTCATATCAGGCTGTATGACTTACTCCCCTCTGTGGAACACAAAAGAAGATATTGAAGAATGTTGCTAACCAACTTTTTTTAGTGACAGTTGACTTCCAATGTATGGGCTAGATAAACAAACAAACAACACAAAACATTTCTCGAAATGTATTATTTTATGTTCCTGAGAATAAATAAAGCTTGTTTTGTAACATCAACCAGGGTGAGTAATTTAAATTTCTAGATGAACAACTGTAACAATGGTTCCCTGAGAATGGAACGAGTTCCTGCATTTGACGTAGATGCTGAAGGAACCCCTCTGCCTGATTGCGTAATGAAGCACAAGTAAAATAAGTCCAAAGTTTCAAGTTTCAAATGTAATTTATTTATATAGCACTATTAAAACAGCATCAGCTGACCAATATGCTTTACAACATCGGATAAGATAAATACAAGCAAAACAATTAAATAATAAAGTCACAGATAAAATCTGAGATAATTTAACCAACACAATATCATAAGAAAATCAACAGCCAACAGAAGTCAGAATACCAAAATAAAACATCAAGGCACATTAAAAGCAATGGAAAAATAATAAGTGTTAAGCAAGGATTTCAAAATCTGTAATGTAAGAGAAAATCTAATGTGAACTGGTAAAAAAACATGAATTACTCTTTCAAAATCTTGAAAAGAAAGAAAAGGTTTCATTTTGGAAAGAAGACGGAGATGAAAACAAAAAACAAAAAAACAAGATCTAACAACTGAATTCATTTGTTTGTCATGTTTCAGCTCACTTTCAAGCAAGACACCTACGTTTTTTACAAGAGTTTTGGCTTGAGATGAGACATGATGATCATTAACAAATTTTGTGTGAATGCCACTATGTGGGCCAAAGAATATAATTTCAGTTCCCTTTCGTGGGAACATCGACGCTACGTCCAATGACGCAATGGGAACCCTCTGCATTTTGTGTTCGTGAAGCACCTCTGTATCCAACCAATGAGAAGACGTGACGTCAGAGGCGGGTGACGTCACGGACCAGGAAACTATAAAGCATACCCGGAACAAAGAACGCTAGCTTCTGTTGTCTTCAGCAAGCGCTATCTGTATCTTGTCTGTCTTATTTATTGTTGTCTGTCCAGTTATATTACACAGTGATCTCTTCGTCTGAGGACAAGAGCTTCCAAGCACAACATAAAAAGACACATATATATTATGGCGGAAAGAAAGCAGCAGTTCACTAAGTGTGTTCATCCCTGTCCTCGCTTCATCACGGATGGGGATACACACGAGATGTGTGTCAGATGCCTGGGGGTTGAGCACGCACAGGCAGCTCTCGAGGGAGCTGTCTGTGTGCACTGCGAAAGGCTCACTCTCAGAGTGCTGCGTTCACGCCGGGCGCTCTTCGAGGAGGGCGCCGCGGAGAGTGTTCCCCGCGGGTCCGGTCCCGCCGCTGCTGAGGCTCGGCGAAGGTCTGCACTCGTGGGGTTCACAAATGGATCTGGCAGAGGGGGGAGAGACGGGCCCAGCCTTATTGCTCCCCTTACCTGCCGGACCCAGTGTCTCTCCTCTGGCGGTGGAAGCACGCGCTGCGGTTTCTTCCCCCCGGAGGGAGACACAGACACTCAATATATCTTCCTCCGAGGAGGTTGATGTGGAGGGTGTCGAAGGGGATGAGGAACCGCCATCCTCATCCCCAGCTTATGAGGAGCTGCTGGAGGTAGTGACCAGGGCAGTTGAAAAGCTAAATATTGACTGGCCCGCGGAAAAACATGAAAATAGACCTAAAAGCAAGTTGGATGAAAGATTCCTTCCCGCACGGTCACTACCCCAGCGTCGGGGTCTGCCGTTCTTTCCCGACCTCCACACCGAGGTGTCGAGGTCGTGGAGAAGACCTGTCCAATATCGTGTCTTCAGCCCCCAAACGTCATTATATAGTAACATCACGGGGCTGAAGCACCACGGCTATGGGGCGATGCCTCGGGTAGAAGAGACGCTTGCGAGCTATCTCTCGCCCGAGTCTGCATCGTCCCTCAGGACCCCGACATTGCCCACCAAGCCCTTAAAAATAACATCTAATTTGGTGGGCAAGGCTTATTCGGCAGCGGGTCAGGCGGCGGCGTGCCTGCATACAATGTCAATCTTGCAGGCATACCAAGCTGATCTGCTGGGGGAGATAGATGAGAGTGGGGAAACAACATTCGATGCAATCCAAGAGATCCGTAAGGGGACAGATCTAGCTCTCCGGGCCACCAAGGAGACGGCCAAATCAATAGGCCGCTCTATGGCAGCCACGGAGAGGCACTTATGGCTCAATTTATCAGAAATCAAGGACAAAGATAAGAATGTCTTGATGGATGCGCCGCTGTCTCCTGCTGGCCTGTTCGGCGACGCAGTTACAACTGTCGTCGACAGGTTTCAGGAGACACGCAAACAATCAGCGGCCTTCCAGAAAATTCCTTCCCCGCCGCTCTCATCCCCCCGAGGCTGCTGGGCGGGAGCAGCCTCGGCCGACAGCCAGCTCCTCAGCGCACAGAGCGCAACAGAAGGCCAGTGTCGCCTCCCGTGCTCCCCCACAAAAATCATGGGGACCGGGCCGGGCGACACAGGCGAAGCCTTCCGGAGGTAGGACGGATCTGAGGACCGTCATTATCTCCCGGAAGGCTTCAAAAAAGAGGTCCTGACATTATTAGTGCAGGATCTCTAAAGGGCAGCCCCCTCCGAGAGGATTCGGATATCGGGTCCTCCTCGGTGCCCTCAGGGGACCGTCTTGTCAACCCTGCCACCCAGTGTGCGTCAGGGCGCAGCGGTCTCCACCGATCCTCCGAGGAGGGTCGGTCGGCGCTTGATTCGTCTGTCTGCCGGTGCGCCGCGTCAGATGGACGAGCCAAGTGCTCAAAAAACACCAGAGACCAGTCTCGAGAGACTGGTTCCCTTAGTAGAATATGTGGAAGAATGGAAACGTCTCCCAAACATTTCGAAGTGGGTACTGCTCATAATAGAACAGGGTTACAAAATTCAGTTCGGTTCTACACCGCCCAGGTTCAACGGGGTGCTTCCCACAGTGGTAACCCCAGAGCAGTCTCTGGTGATGGAACAAGAGGTTACGACGCTTTTGCAAAAAGGAGCTATAGAAAGGGTTCCTCCTCCCAGCAAAATGTCGGGCTTTTACAGCCGCTACTTCATTGTTCCAAAGAAGGATGGAGGGTTGCGTCCGATCATAGATTTACGTGTGTTAAATCGAGCTGTAAAGAAGTTGAAGTTCAAAATGCTTACACTCAAACAGATCATTCCCCAGATCAGGTCCGAGGACTGTTTGTGGCGATAGATCTGAAAGACGCATACTTTCATGTATCCATCCATCCTTCTCACAGGAAGTTCCTCAGGTTTGCTTTCGGGGGCGAAGCTTACCAATACAGGGTTCTCCCTTTCGGCCTATCGCTATCACCCCGCACGTTCACGAAGTGCGTGGATGCAGCTCTGGCTCCGCTGAGACTCCAGGGCATCCGCGTGCTGAACTATATCGACGACTGGTTGATACTAGCTCAAACAGAACAGTTGGCAGTTCAACATCGAGATGTTGTTCTGTCGCACATGAAAAGGCTTGGGCTGAGGCTCAACGCCAAAAAGAGTGTGCTGGTCCCGAGTCAGGTTGCAAACTATTTAGGAGTAATCTGGGATTCCACCACGATGCAGGCGCAACTGTCCCCTGCTCGTGTGAATTCCATTCTCGGGGCCATGAATGGGGTGAAGCTAGGCCAGTCACTCACTGTAAAACAGTTTCAGAGACTGTTGGGTCTGATGGCAGCTGCGTCCAACGTTATTACTTTTGGCCTCCTGCACATGAGACCCTTACAGTGGTGGCTCAGGACCAAGGGGTTTTCTCCGAGGGGAAATCCTTTTCACATGATCAAAGTCACGCGGCGATGCCTTCGTGCTCTGGTCATGTGGAAAAAGCCTTGGTTCCTGTCCCAGGGACCCGTGCTGGGGACTTCTCGTCGTCGTGTAATGCTTACGACAGATGCTTCTCTCACGGGCTGGGGGGCGATCATGAGTGGTCGCTCAGCTCAGGGTCTTTGGGAGGACCATCAGCTCTCCTGGCACATAAATCGGCTGGAGATGATGGCGGTGTTTCTTGCTCTGAGACACTTCCTCCCAGACCTGAGGGATCACCATGTGTTGGTCCGCACGGACAACACTACGGTGGTCTCTTACATCAACCATCAGGGGGGCATGCGGTCTCGCATATTATCAAAGTTGGCCAGCCGCATCCTCCTCTGGTCCCATGGAAAGCTCCTCTCTCTGAGAGCTGCTTATATTCCCGGGCGGTTGAATGTGGGGGCGGACGCTCTGTCGAGGCAGAGCGCGAGTCCGGGGAATGGAAACTCCACACCGAGGTGGTGGAACTAATATGGAAAACATTCGGTCGACCTCTAGGGCTGGATGCCATGCTACAGACGTGGCCGAGGCTGCGCCTGTATGCATTTCCCCCGATCTTCCCCCGGAGTTCTGGAGAAGGTTCGCCAGGAGAGGGTCGACCTAATACTGGTGGCCCCTTTCTGGCCGACCAGAATATGGTTCTCGGACATAATGTCTCTTCTTCACGGCTCGCCTCTGGAGCTTCCTCTCAGACAGGACCTCCTGTCGCAAGAGGGCGGTACGATTCTCCATCCCCGCCCAGAAACATGGAAACTGTGGGCCTGGCCTCTGAGGGGGCAAGGCTCATAGAATCTGGTCTCCCAGCCGAGGTTGTGGAGACCATCCTTCACTCCAGAGCTCCCTCCACAAGGAAGCTGTATTCATACAAATGGAAACTGTTTGCCGCATGGTGTGGCCAACATAATTTGGATCCTGTCCAGTCTCCAATCAGCTATGTGCTGCAGTTCCTTCAAGAGAAGTTTTCTGAAGGTTTAACCCCTTCAACACTAAAGGTGTACATCGCAGCCATTTCGGCTTATCACAGTCCTGTAGGGGGTTCCTCGGTGGGTCGAGACCCCCTAGTCATGCGCTTCCTTCGTGGCACGCTCAGGTTGAGGCCTGCGGCGCGCACAAAAACTCCGACCTGGGATCTGACCATTGTGCTCCAGGGGCTAGCTGAGGCTCCCTTCGAGCCAATAGAAGAAGTATCAGACAAATTCCTGACACTAAATACTATCCTTCTGTTGGCAATTTCATCCCTAAAAAGGATTGGTGATTTACAAGCGCTGTCAGTCGCTCCATCATGTTTAGAATTTGCGCCTGGTATGATTAAGGCTTTCTTACACACCAGACCGGGTTATGTCCCAAAGGTGTCGTCGAGGGTCCCAGGTCCCATTATACTCGAGGCGTTCTGTTCACCCAACTGTACTTTGCTCGCCAAAGCGGACGGTTTTTGACCGTTCATATGCAAAAACATGTGAAAGAGCAAAATTCAGTACTTTTCAGGGATTGACACAATTATCATTGAGGTACTATTATAGTTTTCGTTTAAAATTTTTTATTAGATTTGATTTTAAGTTGTTCTGGTTTCATTGTAATTTTAGTTAAAAGTTTTAGTAATTTTTTGTGTTTATGTCTTAGTTTTTGCTTTTAAATGTCTATAAGTTTTTATTTCTGTTTATTTTAATACATCAGGTTAAGCTAAAGCTTAGAAACTAAATGAAATAAAATAAGTTACATTTTTATATATTTATTTTTATTTCAGTTAATGTTTATTTCAAGTAATTAAGATTTCTTTGGTTTTAGGTTTAGTTAACTATAATAACCCTTATACTTGTAAAATATATTGAATAATGTGTCAAATAATGTTCTTAGTCATTCCTTCCTGTGACAGAAGATACAGTAGTTTACTGTGAATTAGAAATTAAATTAAAAATTAAATATAGTTTATTGTGTAAACATAATAACAACAATGACTAGGAAAAAATAATAATTATAAACCATACCGAAATACACCGTGACTCTTATTCTGAAATGTCTGCAGTCTGCACTGTAGCCTGTAGCAGGCTACTCATGAGGGAGATAAAATATGCTTTCTTACAACCATCTAAAACATACTACCATACAAACATTGTGTAGTAAACATTGTCATAATTCATCAACATTAGCTTATAAGCAATCGCTTGGCATAAACGTGCGCAATTCATTAATTGTGAAGCAGTCTGAAGTGCTGTTGGGCAAGCCTGTAGAGCGCGCAACAGCGCCGCGTTTCCCACGGTTAGATCAGCACATTACACTTCAAATGTGTGCATCTTCCATACAGGACAGCAGTCCTGACTGGATATCTTCCCAAATCATCCCTCTCTTAGTACATTTTAGTCATAGTTTTAGTCATTCAAAATTATTTAGTCATCGTCTCGTTTTCGTCCGTGAAAAAATGTCGTTGACAAAAATTATGACGAAAATTATTCGTCAACGAAATTAACATTGCAGAAAAGAGAGTAACTGAAGTTGAACAATCTCGTAGCATTTGACATCTTGGCCAGGAATCTATAAAGCGCAATCAAGAATCATGTATGGCAGTATGGCAGGGCAATGCAGCATCTCGTTCACTTCTCAGGGAACCATGGTTACAGTTGTAACCTCCCACTCTGCATCTGACGTAGACACTATGAGAATGTTAATACGTACTACACCATACTGACCAATGCCTGTCCTAGTGTGAATCATGGTGACTACAAATCTAAGATATAAGCACCTGGGACCCTGGAGTGGAGTCCAAGTCCAGGTTGTAAAACCTCACAAATATGTACAGAGAGGACCAACCTGCTGTATCACATATTTCGTGTAGGGACACCCATGAAAATACGGCTGTTGAAGCCACCATACTCCTCATAGAGTGTACTCTGATAGCCATAGGTGAAGGCTGACCACATGCCTCATAGGAAAGAGAAATATCCTCGACTATCCACTTACTTATTGTTTGCTTAGTCGTTAGGGAACCTTTTTTGGATGACACAGCAGACAAACAGCTGATCAGATCTACGCCACAGGGTAGCTCCGAGGATATGTAAAGGAGAACCAGTGGAGACAGCAGGTCATTTCTTGAGATACAAATAGGTCCACTTCTGGAGGTCCACACCTGGCTGAACTTCCTCCAAATCAATTCTATCCCCTTGGGGTGGAATCTCCACTCCCAGGGCCTCAGCCCTTGCCTTGACTGAATGTCTGCTCCCTGATTCAAGTGCCCAGGGATGTACACTGCTCTCACCGAAAGCAGATTGCCCTGAGCCCACAGGAGAATCTGGTGTACCAGTTTGTAAAGCAGGCGTGACCGCAGACCCCCCTGATGATTTATGTAGGATACTACTGATGTGCTGTCTGTTTGGACAAGGACATGATGGCCCCTGAGATCTAGGAGGGCAGCGTCTGTCGTAAGCGTCTTGCGATGACAACAAACCCCCAGCACAGGGCCCTGGGACAAGAAACAAGGTTTCTTCCACATTACCAGGATACAAAGATGCTTGTGCATAACCCTGACCATGCGTAACCCTGTTTCACAGCGATGGTCTGGCTTAGCTTGATTTTGTCCATGGGTAAAAGAATCAATTCAGTATGAGGAGACAGTCTTACCTGCATCATGGTCAAATCCCATACTACCCTTAGAAAAGTGGTTCTCTATAATGGAGAGAGCACACTTTTGTTGGTGTTCAGTCTTGACCCCAATTCCTTCATATGAACGAGGACGACATCTCAATGCCGAACCGCCATTTGCTCCAACTGAGCTAAAATCAGCCAATCATCAAAGTAATTGAGTACGCAAATGCCCTGGAGTTGCAGAGGAGCCAGAACTACATCTACATACTTTTGGGGGCTAACTCAAATGCAAAGAGCAGGGTCAAGCCTGAGAGTTTGGACTTGCTCATGAATGAGTTGCCAAAGTTTGACAAAATTTGGGTCTTGTCCAACTGCAACAATGCCTGAAATGTAACTATTTCTGTCTGATGATGAACTCTTTGTGCTTTATAGCTTCCTCATGACATCACGTGCTATGGGATGATGTCCCGCCAAGCCACTGGTCTGATTTCTCTCATGCTTCAAGACGCAATCACACAGAGGCGTTCCTTAGTGCCTCGAAAGGGAACATGCACAGCAAGCCAGCAAGCCTCCAATTTATGAGTCATCAATTTCTGAAGTTTTTTTTTTTTTTTTTTGCAAAATATACATTTTGCATTTGTCACATGCAAAACCTAATAGATTATAGGAAAATGTTACTTTACATATGTAACAGAGGCCAGCCAGTAGTTGTGCAAGTAAACCTCACTCCTCTGATCTCAAGAGATGCTCTAGCGACTGACGCTAGAGGTTGCAGCTGTAGTGATTTTGGACTAGCCTCGTCCGAGGGTACCACAGATTTAGTGGTTTATGGTTTTAAATATTAATATTAATATTTTGTATTAATATTAATATTGAGTCAGATGATTCCTTCCAATATTTTCGGGGCACCAGTCAAGTTTCACCTTGACAATAAAGAACAATCATGGAAGATTGTTGACTGAATTACAATTATATGAATTGGAGGAAGTTCATCATCTGACCAATCTGAAGGATTTGTGAGATATCGTTAACTTGTAGAGCCTCTTACTGTATTATCAACACAAGGAAGACACAAGTGTAATAAATGAATTTTATTAACAAAAGGATAGACAAGAGTAACTAACAACTACTGAATGGATAAAGTGCAAAAAGACTAATAAATGCAAGTGGATGAGTTGAATGTTACTATGGCAGTTACTTATGGAGTTAATCTTATGGAAAGATAAACTGTAGTTTCTCTAGAAGAAATAAGGCAAACCTTATTCTGAATTTGACAAATAAACCGAGAGATTATTTGTTATCAATTGATATCAGCTATGCAAGATCTAATGCAAATTAGATAATCATATACTGACAGTATACACTAATGCCAAGGTCTCTAGAAAGAGGTTTGGTAAGTGATATTTACGTCTGCCTGGTCGTGCTGAATCCGAAGGTGACGTCTTCCACTTGTTGAGCTGAGCAGCGTTGCAGTGGGAAGAAAGGAGTTTCCGTTTTACAGCCTTGAACACGAAGTACTTGTGAACGTTGAACTCCTGGAGCACAGAGAAGGTCTTTTCCTGGAACACGCAGAAGAAGAAGCCTTGAAGAATCCTTGAAGGTTCTGATGTCTGTGCAGATGATCCTTATTCTCTGGAACACGCAGATGGAAGGATCTTTAGATTCTGAAGTAGAGTGCAGATCCGGAACTCGCAGATCTGGAGGATCTCTGATGAGAGGATTGAAGTTGGTACAGAAGATATCTTGAAGATGGGGGGGCTAAGCTTGTAGTCGTTGTCTCTGTTGCAGTTTTCAAACTCCCCAAATTCACTTCTTGCAGAACTTCCTTGTTTCTCTCTTTAGCGCTTCAGAGTCTTGAGAGAGCAACTTCACAACTCTGTAGAGTTGGACTTAGCTTAGCACATCTTGGGACCAGAACCTTGAACCGGGACTGGAACAAGAACTGGAGCCTGGAACCAGAACGGGAACTGCAGCAACCCAACTGGAACAATTATCTGTCCCAGAAACAAGTCTTTTAACCTGTCCTGAGAGGGAGGGAAATGCAAATTTGCACCTTTCAGATTCACTGTTTTGATTGGCTGATGCTGTCAGAGGTGGCCACTGGATGGCCCCCCTTCCTGCATGAGGTGCATTGATAGGCGCATTGATAAGCGTTGCAAATTGTTTTGGGCTAGGGGCCCCACGGGCCCCCCTGCACCCCTAGGGCCCCTGGGCAGCGGCCCCGCTGGCCCGGTTCGTAATCCGTCCCTGGTGGCATTGCCCTGTGATGGGAAAGAGAGCATTATTGAACATTTGACAATGTTCCAGAGGCATTGTTATTGGTGTTACTTTCTGCTACTTTGAGCTTCACACACTAATATTGATGTCATCACTTGTGTAAAGAGTTTTTAAAGACCCCGTTCAGCCACTTAATGCATTCGTTTTCTTTCTTGTGTTGACATTTTCTGTTAAAACAAGAAGTTGAGTATTGAAAGACTCATCCTCTTCACAGCCACACACCACAATATGCTACATGCTAGTCGGTTACAGATAGTTTTGGTGATTATTCTATAGAAATAAATGTACTTATGTGTTACCAAGGAACACATAGTGTATACAGTAAACAATTATCATAAACGTAAGTGTTTATTGTTACCAGTAAGTACCAATGTTGGTAGGCCTCCCTCACATACCATGTCCAATAAAAGTAGCCTAACATATTTATTAGACAGCTAAAGATTTATTTTGTTTAATTTAATGAATCAAGAGCCCCATATATGTCAATATTATAATGCATAAGGTATTCAGGATTAAAATAAATGAGTACTATAGGCCTATTAAATTTTATAAGTTACTGCAGCCTTAAAAACACTTGGCTAATGTCTGTTAACCAAGAATAATTGTATATTTTTGTCAGAGAAATAAAAGGCTAAGCCTTCCACTATTATTTTCGTTTTTCTTTGGACAAGCTTTTGAAGGCATCTTTTTGAGGAAAAAAATGCTCTGACACTGCCCTCTGCTGGTGAAGAGCGGTATGTAGCAGTGATTGCAAACATTGGAAAAGAATGGCCCACAAGGAGTCAATACAGGATATTTAGTAAGATCCTCATACTTTTGGGGGCCATGTTTTTGTGAATATGGCTCTATAGTGAAATTCAGCCACATAGTTATAGAAGTTGAGTTCAGCCTTAAGAATTAAAAAAAATGTCTATATGCCTTTAGAGATAGAATATGATCTGTATCACATCATGTCTCATTCTACCAAAATATGAAAAAAAAAGGTGTGACTTCAGATATGGTTCAGACTGTCAACATTATAATATTTTATTTGACCTCAAACACACAAACAGAAAAAGCATCATACAGTCAATATAAATCTGTATTGTGGAACACTCCTCCCTTCCTCTAGCAAAAGCTTCGGTCAAGTTTTTTCAGGGCTCCAGTACAGACTGGTGGCATGATTCCCTGTAAGAGAAGTAAACAACATTTTTAATTAAGCCCTGTTGGTGGTCATGTGCAGTATTTCAGCAATCAGAAATGGTAAATGTCAAAAGATGCATTAGCATACTTTGTACAAGGTGCATACAAGTTTGAAGAGAGTGGACATAGCCTTATCTTCCCATTCACTAGTGTATTCCTAAGGAAGAATACACATTTAAATATCAAAACTCAACCCCAACATATTAGCGTCTTTTATTTCTACATGACAGACACAGGCACAGTGCAAATGCTCTGCTCTAGAAGGCCTCACCCCATTGATGGTGATCCAGGGCACATGAGTATGTGCAGGTTTGAGCGCTTGTGTTTTCACTGCATTCTGATGCATCAAACTGTGGCCAACTTCTCCTCTGGCACATGACCCTATGGTCTCCCATTTAACAAATGGTGCATAGAGCTGCAAACACTGGAACAGAAAAAATAAGAAAAAAAGACCATTATAAAGTGGTCCTCCATTGTTCAAAGAGAGTGATGTAATGAGGGACAACAATCTTTGCTCAGAGATGCTTACAGGCTTAGCAGATTTCACTACATCTGCAGATGACTCCATGCAGTAAATGACAGGAAATGCTGCATGACTGGCTGCATACAAAACACATGCCTATATGAAAAAGAGAAGAAATATTAACAATGTTGAAATTTTTAAATCTTTATTGACTCAAACAAAACCTAGCTTTGCAGTCTCTACTGCATGCCTTCACAGGGAGTATTGTTGATGTTAACATGTTTCTGAGCCAACAACGCAATACTTCAAGCATAATACACAAAACATATACATATTGGGTGAAATAGTTAATTTTTATTAGACCAAATTATTTTAATCAGTACTTTATGACGTGAAATACGGGGTATCTGCAGAGTTTCAGACTTGTGCACCCACCCAAATACTCTATATCCAAACCTACACAATCTCAAAATAGATCATACATTTATACATAACAGGCTACAGCACACAATCAATGAGGACTTGGCTACTTACTAATAAAGGATAACTCCAAGTTTAAAATACTCAAGACATTGCCATAAATTATTTAGAACACTGAATGTTAAATAATGTTCTTGATCTTTCCTTCCTGTGATCGGCCAGAGAGAAGCTACAATATTTTATATTGAATTAAATGCCAGATACAGTTTATTGTATAACCAAAAAACGTTTAATAACTAGTAAGAGAAATGTTAAACAGGACTTTTTAATTATTGAAGTCTGAAATACATCAGAACATTTACATTTCTATACTTTACTACTTCAATCAAAAGATTGAGATAAAATATGCATTTCTACAACCATCTATATTACAATATAAAGACAATCATGTAAACATTGTCATATTTCATCAACCATAGATCATGAGCATTCGCTTGGCATAAATGTGAGGTATTAATTGAAACTGCTCTAAAACTGTGCATTCTACAGGCTTGCAACAGTGTTTTGACTTTGAACATATTGCGATTCCTGTTTTTCCATCCCCAAATTTAACACCACTTAAAAAATGATAGTTAAAACTTGTGTTATACAATTTATATTTAAGATTTTATGACCTTAATATTGATTAAACTGAATAAGACTTTTTAAAGTCTCACTGGAACCCTATCAAACCAAATGTGCCACACAAGTCCTGAAAAGTGAAGCCAAAGTGTGTTGATCGCCCCCAGGTGGGTCATAATAGGTCATAAACCCCACACTCTCCAAGTCAAATTACACATTAAATATTTTTTTCCCCCAAAGTTAGTTTCTGTCATTTTAAGCAGTTTTTAAAATCACGCTGATGTTAAAGTGTTCGTTATTTAAATATTTTTTTTTGGATGCTATAAATGCTGGTTTTGACGCTGAGATTGACAGCTTCTATTAGCAAAGTAGTCACTGAAGCACCAAATGATTTTTTTTTTTGGATCTTCGGGAGGAGATTGGAGCATTAACTTTAATTTCTACATTTCTAGAACTGCTTATTTAACACAGACATAATGAGTTGTTCTGCAGTATTAATCGATTCTGCGGGAGTGTGGGAAGGACCTTGGTATCACGGCTCCACTTCGCCCTCACTACTACGCAGACTCTGGCTCCAAGTTCACTATGCCATATTGGCACACTGGTGGCTTCACTTACTATAATGGAAGAGAGTGAAGGTGCATCGTCCATGTTTTTTTTTTTTTTTTTTTTTTTTTTTTACAGTCCATGATTTAAATTTTATAACCATTTTTGTGCATTTCTGCTAGCTTGAACAAACATTTGACTAAGTTTGTAGCAGCTCACTAGATTAGTAAACAGGGCATCTGTATTATCTCACAAACTGACCTCAACCATATTAGCGTAGCACTCTGGTTCTCCATGTTGACATGAGAATGAATTCTCTTCAGGAAGTTCCTAAAATGTCAAGTTAATAATCATAAACAAATACAAGTAACATCACAATATTTTCTTTATTACAGCACACACACTGAAAGATCAAAATTTTACCTTAGCGTTGCCAAAAGGCACCAGGTTGACTTTCATTATATCTTTCAGTAAAGTCCAAGTTGGGAAAAGTTGTTCTGTTAGGAACGCTCTGCAGCCAGGACACAAGCTCTCGTAGTAGAGAGAAATCTCTACAGGAGAAACCATTGGGTTTGGCCGGGTCGCATTCAGTTCCATACATTGTTTCTGCACCTACCACAAACAATGCATTGCAAATCAGTTGGATGGAAAAGAAACATGGTGCAGCAACAATAAAGAAAAAATCTTATGGCAATGTTACACTCATGCAATGTGACTTCAGTGTGAACAATCAAGTTATAAAACTGCATGCATTTTGTCAGTTAAACCCCTGATAGACCACAATTGTCATCCAGATTCACATCAGTCAATTTCAGTTTCCCAAACTGGGATTTCCCTCAGGGCTTCTTGAGTTGATAAAAAGCTAATTAATAATAAAATGATTTAAAAAAAAAAAAAAAACACTAGACATTTTCCAAAAACAAGTGATAAATAAAATTGTTTATGTGCATAAAATGTAGCCATTAACCGAAATCACAGAACCGTAAACATGCACGTGTGTGTATTTTCATTTGGAAAATGTCACTCAAGTTTTCCCAGTTGGACAACATTCAGAATTTGTTTTCACAATGTGCTGTCAGATAAAAACACTTGTTGTAAATGCATACTTGATTTATTCTTTGCATGAACCAGAAATTGATGTAAGAGTTACACTAAATTTAGTGTTACATGCAAAGTGTTTTACGCATATGGGCCACATATAAAATATCACATGCTTAAAAGTCACCAATTATGATCATAGCATATCACATTCATGTATATATTCTATAAAGCCCACCTTTTAGACTAATTATTTACCGGATGAACTTCTGACACTGTACACTGAGTAGGAAGATACAGTTGTAGTGGTTCATCAAATGATGCAAACTGGGAAAACTCGTGGCCCGTTTAATTGGAAGCTGTTTGTGTTCAAAAGCATGACAGTAATTTACAGGCACAAAGAAGTCTTTGAATGTGATGCTGAACACATGTTGGTTATAAGACCAGTTTATTCTGTGCCATATTCTAAACAGTCAATAACAAACTATGAACACCAGCAATTATGTTGCATAATGCAAATTAAAACAGATGTTTTAAGAAACTTTTTAAGTAAAAAGAGTACAATGTCTTGAGATGCATCAACATTATGTTCTGTAAAATTTGAGTAATTAACATGCCACAAATGATATTGGGATGCAGAAATCTCTCTATCATTTAAAGTTGGCAAATTTTATATATATATATATATATAAATATATATATATATATATATATATATAAAATTATTCGAAGACTTAAATCAACCTCTTGAACAGACTTACCCCACATTCTATGGCGATCTCCAGAGACCTGCACCATTGGGATGGAGGGTATCCACATGAAGGCTTTGGGTGAGATTTACACTGGATATCATAAACTTTGAGGAAAATTACATGAAACACACAAAGCATCAGAGTGTTCATTTTGTGGGTATTTAGAGAGTCTCTGAGCTTTCTTTGAGTGGTATGAGAGCTTGTTTGCACTCTCCTCCCATCAAAATAACATCAGAGCTCCAATCATCTGTGAGCAGCTGCAGCTGAACAGACACAATACTCACTGACCTCAGATCAGCAACGAGAAGCTCAGTGAGCAAAGAGGTCTCAGAACTGAGATCAGTGATATGGCTTTGTATTTCAATAATAAATAACTATACTATCTAAATAAAATATCTGAATATCACTTAAATTATACCAAAATAAAAGCCTAAAAATCCAACAGTTCATTTTGTATAAAATAGTATTTGACTAAAAAATTATATTAAGATAAATTTAATATTTATGTTAAGTTTTTCAACAATTTGAGCTACCTTAGCTCTTGTGTGGTATCGACGGGCTAACCTTTGCTCCCAAGTACATCAATGAGTCTTGGGTGCCCATGAAACTAAGGTTCTCCTTACTTGTACCACTTTTGGGAGGTACTAACCACTGTTTATTGGGAACACCCCAACAAGACTTGCACTTTTGGAGCTACTCTGACTTACTCATCTAGCTCAGTGCTTCTCAAACCCACCCCACCACTGCACATTTTGCTTGTCATCGAACACACCCAGTTTAAGTCTTGCAGTCTCAAATAATGAGCTGGTGAGTTGAATTAAGTGTGCTAGATGAGGGAGACATCCAAAATGTGCTGTGGTGGGGGTTCCCTGGGACAGGTTAGAGAAGGACTGGTCTAGTCAACACTATTTGGCCCTTGTCAAAGTCACTCAGAAATTTTGTTGCTTGCCCATTTTTTCCTGGTTCTTACACATAATATTCAAGAACTGACTGTTCACTTGCTGCCTAATTCAGTTGTTCCCATGGCTTTGGAGACACCCCACTCAGCAAGTCTTGTCACACCTGATTCAGATCATCAGCTCATTAGAAAAGAGCTCCATAAACTGATCTGAGGGTACGTTTACATGACAATGATATGCTTAAAACGGAGAAGGTTTTTCCTTTGAGATTTCTGCGTACAGACAACACCACTGTCAAAACGATCCCCATTCACACAATCTGTGAAAACAACTAAAAACGCTGTATTCTGCTGGCAGACCATTAGATGGCGATGAAACACTATAGACTGAACATGTAATACGCATGTGCATGACATCATTGTTTTCACAGATTCACGTTTTTGTTATCTCGGAGACCGTTTTTTAAAACCTTGCACTTTGAAACCTGTTTTCAAAAGTTTGCATTTTCAGGCACCCAAAACGTTGTTGTCATGTAAATGAACAGCCAAAACGCAAAAGTTTTACATTTTTAGTGTCATGTAAACAAAAATACTTTTGAGTGTGTAGCAAAAGAGTAGACAAGCTTTGGGACATACTATCACCTCATACAATGCGTTTTTGCTCTCTGTCGCATCCTGTCATCGTACCCTGTTGAAAAAAAACAAAACAAAAAACAGCATATGCTGGTTAGGTATGTGCAACACATATGTACGGGAAGGAGGAGGTGGGAACCGGCGAACATTCAACATAACTTTAATTCAAAATAAAAAAACGAAAGTAATACCAGCAGACGTCCGTGAGAAAAACATAAAATAAAGTCCAGGCCTGGTCCTCTCTCATCCTTCACTGTTGTCGCTCCTCCTTTTATGCTTCCAGAGCTCCTCCGTGAGAGACTCGACTTGCAGGTGAAGATCGTAAACACTCGCGTCACCGGCCTCGCACCGTTCCCTCACGGCTCTCGCCCGCCCTGCTCGTCACAGTATGTTTTGAAGCATGGAAGCTGGTTTGAGCTGGTTTATGCTGGTCGTGAGCTGGTTTAAGATGGTCAAGTGTTGGTCCTAAGCAACTGGCTCCAGCTCAGGACCAGCTAAGGACCAGCATAAACCAGCTCATGACTAGCTCAAACCAGCTTCCATGCTTCAAAACATACCTAACCAGCATAAGCTGTTTTTTTTTTTTTTTTTTTTTTTCTTTTTAACAGGGTAAACTGGCCTGTCAATCATCTTAAATCCTCCACTTTTTATTTAATTTCCTACCTTGTCTGAGAGAAATGCAGTAGCACGTTGATCTGCAGCCGTGGGTCTTTCATGCGGAGAACTCTCCTCATATTAATGCATAATGATACATTTAAAAGTTAATGGCCAAATGAATCTTTATAAAAGTCCACATTGTTATTGCAGATGAAATATAACACGGATAACATTAAATAAATATTTTTATCAGCTTAAACTGATTATTAGTCACTCAAACCTTTATCTAAATCTCTCACCATTGTAATTGCGCATATCCGCCATGTTTTATAGTTTTAGAACACTTTTTACTCGTATTTGTAGTTCTGAACTGAAATCTTCCTCCAAAGCACAATGGGTTGTGGGCAGGCCCGGATTAACACAGTGTAGTGCCCTAGGGTGACCACATTTGAAGTGGACTTCCAGTCCATCACCCTTTATGGACTTCCAGGTTCCATCACCCTAAAGTCTATGGGTTTTTTGAATGGGTTTTTGCTAAATCGCCTGAAATAAGGTCTGTGGTTAACAAAGCCTCTAAATATTTTCACGTTTTGATCTATGACATAAAACACACCAGTTATAACTTGCTTGTGATTTTTTAAACCTTTATTGTGTCTTAAAAACGGCGGTTGCTAACAAGTTGCTAAAAGGGACTACTTCCTTTGGCGGGGACTTTAGACGTCATCATGACAAACAGGACATTTGGACAGCATTTCTCATAAAAAAGTGGATAAGTATTCATACACAGTGCAGATCAAAATCAGCAAGCATGTTTTTAAATAAAGTTTGAGGAAACTTGGTGGTGGTGTTGATCCGCGACCATGGTGTGCTGTAGTCCGTTTATAGCCTACTGTTAGCTTTTTATATATGATGACTTTATTTAGGCTTCAAAATGTATAAGTGTTGTGTTAACTTGTAAAGATTATCTTGATAGACAAAACGTGTAAGTGTCATAAGCCTTTGTTAAACACAGAGCTTATTTTTTTTGCGATTTTCCAGAAGTCTATGGGAAAAATGCATAGGCTTTTGATCGAGAGAACCTGTGCGCCGCTAACTTCCGGGTTGGCCTACAAAAACATGTCATCTCTGAGGTACTCTATATTAGCCTTGATAGTGTGCACGGATCCAGACTTCGAAAATCTATTGGAAAAAGTAGACCATCCGGGGACTTTTGGCATACTTTTTTCAACATATTATGCTTTGGGACACACATAGGGTTTGTCTCAATCAGCTCCCTAGCTCCCGAGTTTGTGAATCAGTATATCATGTACAAAATTCGGGCACTGGTAAGGACAGTAAAGGACACTGGCTCACTACACATTGGGAAACTTATGACTATATTTGCGGCGACGTGACAACGTCCTTATTGTACAATATCACTACTGGTATTTATGAACAAAAGCAGAGCTTATTCTGACATTGTAATGTTATTTAAAATACTTTATGATAAATACTTTGCTTGTTACATATACGTACAACATTTCAGCCGTAAAAAAATTATAAATGTTAGCTAGTTTATGTTCATTACCTTGTTTAACAATGTATGTTTATGCTGAAATATAATAAAATAATGGTTTGTATTTTTAAAAACATCTATTGCTCGTCGTTATGTGTAGTGAGTTTGCTCACCTGATTTAAGTTTCGTGCTTCAGAACTTCCGTTAAGGGAGCAAAGTGAGCATCAATGTGCCCTGGTTTTCATGGTGCAATTGTGGGACTTTTTAGGGAGCGAACGTTTCAGTGCCCTGGAAGGATTCTGCAATTGAGACAGCCCTTAAAATGGCAGACTCCCTGATCAGTGTCCTGACTACTGATTTAGGGAGCTGATTGAGACACACCCTTATTTTAATCTCACATACTATTTAGTGGTTCCATGCATAGATGGTATGAACATTGGGATGCAGGGCTTGATTCAGTTCCTAGTAGGTCGCGGTAATGTACTATATAGTATGCAACCCACCATTTAAAAAAGAAAGAAAGAAGAAGAAAATAAAGCTCACACTACATAAGTTTAGGGTAGATTTTGCTGTTGCAGACAGATTTCTGCAAGGTCTGCGACAAAACCCCTGGATCGTGCTCACTGCGGTTGCTGATGCTCGTTAAGTATATGAGCAGGTCAGCACTGTGGTCTGAGCCTGTCTCGAACAGTCTCAAATGCTGTGATAAAAGACTTGTTCAAGATGCATCTGCACTGCACAGACCGATCGGCGTATGGCATCAAAGTTCCGTGAGAGCGTTTGGAGAGCATTTGAGTCCTTATGCTTTTGAATTGCTCTCAAGGTACTTTGATGTCATACGCCGATCGATCTGCGCAATGCCGATGCATATCGAAACAAGCCTGTTTTCAAACCTGTTTGATATTACCTCCACATGATCTTACATGGTGCGTTCCAAACGGGATATATCGCCCTCCGAAGGGCACTTCAGAGTGAAAACAATCATGGCCGCCATATTGAAGAGTCGTTCCAAACCGAAGTGCTCAAAACTGGCCACTTCAAAGGGCCCTTTGGAATGAAGGATTTCAAAGGGTACAACTGATGGACACTTCGGGCCCCCATGATCCTTTGCACAAGGAAGGTGTTTGGTGTCACAGAATGGGTACAGGAGGCTCGAAGTTCGATTTTACCTATAAATGTATGTATAGTATTTTTCTATACTGCTGTAATATTTATGCGAAGTTAGATTTGGTACATTATTATGGTCAAAACGACATTGTACTTCAACAAAAATACTTTACAGCTCCCTTTATCAGTCCATCCAAATGTTTAAAATACATAGACACAATATACAATATGGTGCGACAAACCAAAAATAAATAAATAAACTTACGTTGAACAAAAGGCGCAGCTTTTCTCAGTCTACTCATTGTTCAGAGTGTGTTTTTTGGGTGGTCAACCAGCGTACAAAATGTGCGACAAAGGCGCCTCCTTGATTGTCTCGTTAAAAAATGACGCAGAAGTGCATTCCAAAAAAAGAGGGTTTTTTTGACGCCTATACCCTTCATCCCTTCAAAGCTCTTCAAAGGTAAACCCTTTGAAGGGATTAGGGCATAGGGATGATCCATTCCGAATGAAAAGCAGGGACAGTGTGTGCAGTGCAATGTCAAGGTGGAACTAATCCAGCCAATCACAATGCAGATGGTATAAATGGAAAAAATCTTGTAATCACTTGTGTGAATTTATGTGAGAAAATGTTTTTTTTTCCCCATTGTTGTTTGGGACTTTTGACCAAATGACTAGTTTGTGCACCTCGTCAGCGTTGTGTTGTGTTGTGTTGTATGCTATGACAAGACAACGATAGATGGCAAGAAACCTTGTTGTGTGGTGTGAGCACCACAGCAACTTCAGGTAGTCTTGAATGAACCCTAATGGAGACAAAAATGTGCAGAACGTTGATCCCCAGGACTGGAGTTGAGAACCACTGACCTAATATATCCCACCCCTTGACAGGTACCATTGTACCAATATCAATGTTATTCACTTCACCTGTCAATGGTTTTCATGTTGTGGCTAATTGGTGCATTTCAGAGAAGAGTTTGGTAGAACTTAAGCTGACACAAACTTAAAACTTAACAAAAGATTAAATTGGTAAAACTTAAAACCTAGATTTTGTACTACACAAACATGTTAAGTTGCACTTTTAATTGTAATATTGTCTAAGCAACAATTTGTTAGCATTAACATCATCAATCAACAATATCAGCAGTTGCCTGCTAAACAGCAATAGCACACTTGCATGTATTAATGTAACCAGCAAAGACACTGTCATTATACATTTGCATGTACACAGTTGCAACATACACCACATAAAGTCTTTATAGGTTTTGAATCCCATCCTTGACCAAATTACAAGCTGTACTCAGCCAAAATGTCCCTAGAAGCAATCCACAAATCCCCAGCTATACTATCTTTTATGGTATAATTAATTCTGCAGATATTGCCAGTCACCAATCCTTTGACATTCCGCCACATAAAGAAGATACCGCTGAAGCTCTACAGGTAAATATGACACACTTTAGGCTGGAATATAATGACCAATCAGAAGATAATAAATTAATGTCACAGATGAACTCTTGATGGACACTGTATTCATTAGTGCATAATTTGAAAGTGTTGATTTTAGCACATATATTTGAATATCTAAATCAGTCAGTAATCAAATGTCCATTTTTTCCATGTTGTTGTTTTGGTCTTCCAGAGGTGCTCTTTGATATCAGCCTGTTAAGTGAAAAAAGAGGAAGATACTGGATTTACACAAATACACAAATACAGTACAGTTTTCTGATCTGTAGTTTATAAATTAACCTGTTAGGCTGACATGGTGAGGTTCACAGCTTCAAACCCTACAAGTTCGATTGGTGAGGGAATTGCCTTTTTGTAGATAGTTCGCTAGAGAGGACAAAGTAATAATATTGTTTTCAGCCCACAGAAGCAGGAAGGCAATAAGCCATTTTAAATTAAAAAGACATATGACAACATATGAAATGTGTTTATATGACAACAACCTCTGGAATTTTCACTTTCATGTCAAAGGTCTCTGGTGAGGATGCTACAACAGTGACAGCTGCCTGGCGTTCTGGATTTTTCTCATATTTCTGGTAGAAACCCATGAAAATAAGACATGCCAGGAACATACTCTTGAATTCTGAGGGAAATTCATGTGAAAATAGAAAGATAACATAAGGCCTGAGATTTGAAATAGTATAATAAACAGTAATCTCAACCTGTGCATTGGTATTTCAAGAAATTTACCTTTGACCAATTGTTGTGAACATTGAGGGCAGAGCTCCCCAATTAATCTTGGTGTATATGGAAGGTTTTAGACTCTGGCTGGCACGGCTGAGGACACCCTCATAGATACATCATATGTCTGACACTCTGCACCCCATCTGAGATGGGCCTAAAAACACAGGACAAAAATCAGTGAGGCAATATGGAAACCAATGAGAATAAGTTGCACCAGAAAGCTTAAAAGAACTTTACCTTTGCTGATGAATAACTCTTATCTACATTTGCATTGGCACACATTTTCCAGTTTGCTTCTTCACCAACTTCAGAGACTATCATTTCAATGTCGTCTCTTTGGGCTGTTGGCAGATAAAAGGCTACACATTCATAGCCCAGTGGTTTTGCTGGCGGACTTAGACCAAGTGCTTTTACTGTGATTACAGGGTCTGGAGTAGAATCAAGGTCCTACAGCATGAAGAGAATGGCAGAGCTTAAATAAGTTGACTAAGTAATTCCTAGATAGTTACTCTCTAGATATGTTCAGAATATTGAAGTGCTAACATTAATCCTGTTCTCATAGTCATTTTACATTACTTTTGCACAGCAATATCACTGCTGCTCATTTTTTTCTAATACAATTAAGGAGTACATCTGGATTCTTTGGAATCACTCAAATTTAAATGCATTTACCAGCAGTTACATAAATCTCTGGGTGTACTGAATGAAAAGTTTCTCACACACTGTATATTTACAGTATGCACAGTTGCAATCAAGCTAGTCTTCATCTGTCTGTCCAATACACAACACAATACGTAATTGAACATTTGAGGGATGAAGTCCTTTTTAAATATCTTCATTTGAATCAGTGACTTTAGATGTTTGTATTGCACCTGATTTGCAGGGAATGAACTGGATAGATTGTGTTCCCCACAGGAGATAATCTCATCTCTTGTGTCCTACATAGAAGGAGCATGAAAAACAAAATGGCCACACATTTATTCTGAGTTCACTAATGGGAATGATGAAAAGTTATGGCTGAGTCATTGTACCTTGAAGACTCTGCGACTGAGATCCATCATTTCACTGACTCCTGGAGGGCGTTTCATGCCCGCAGTGACCTGAATCTGAATCTTTTCAATGGGTTTTGTATTCTTTGCTTCAGAAAAAGCAACACGTTATTGATAGGAATCCTTAAATATTCCCTTTGGATTATAGCAATAATGAATTCAAGCTTTTGGTACCTGGTTCTAGTTGATATGAAAAGCGGGTATGTCCAAGGAAATAATACAGAGGATATTCATGAAGGTAGTGTGATCGTTTGGCTTCTGCCTCAATGCATATTGCAGTTCCATAAATCTTGGCCTCAGCACATTGCCTGAATTTCACCTCATTGTCCTCTGTCTGCCACAGAAAAGCACAGCTGTTTAGACAGCAGGATTTGACAAACATCTCCATTTTGTTCTAGAGTTGTAAGGGCTACTGTACTGTACCTGTTCATCCCTTGAAGTGGGTAAAATTCTTCTGGCCAGTGGCAAACCCTGCTGGGAATTCTCTGTCTCAGGCATCATGGGAGTTATTTTGGATAAGGATGGATCCTCAATGTTTCTCGAAACAGTGAACACATTAGAACTGTTTGATGAAGAATAAGAAATCATCAGGATATTTGGTGGCACTTTATTTTGTATCACAATGGTGCAGCTGAAATCTTGGAAAACGTACTTGACTGAAAATAACTCAGTGTCTGTTTTGCTCGGAGTCAAGTTCATTTCATATTTTTGCTCTTTTATGTTTATTTTCAAACCAAATGCCCATGGCAGGCTAGTTACTATTTTACTCTTCAGCTCAACACCACACTGGAAAAGATCTATGTTGATTCCATGGAAGACAAAATGATCCTTTGTCACTCTGTAGGCAGGAGGAAAGTCAAATTTCAGCAAATAAACCATAAATAATAAAGAAATAGTTCCATCAAATAATGAAAATTGTGTCATTGTCTAATCACCCTCATGTGAATTTAACAACTATTTTTATGGTGGACTTATGGTGCTTTTTTGTCATTTTGAAGATAACAATCCCTGTTCTGATTCACTTTCATTATACAGAAAAGAGGGGCTAGGACGTTATTCACAAAATGGCTAAGATGTTCTTTTACAAAAGTAAAAGTCATACAAATAAAAACAATTTTAATTTTTGGATAAACTGTTTCTTTAACATGCTCTGTGATCCAGATGAGCATAGACATAAAGGTGCAGTCAGTAACTTTTCCATCATTAAAAACATTTTTCACAAAGAACTCACTGAGATTGAATACCATTTTATTTTACATTGAGTTGATCAGATGACCTCTGAATAATACTCACTTTATCTTAGTAACAGTGGAATGAATTCATGGCTGACTGCAAATTACAAAATTCTACAATGGCATGGGTAAATGGTTACTTATGTCTTAGGGTTACGAATATAACCCTGGTTCCCTGAGAAGGGAATGAGAAGCTGTGTCAGTGGCTGATGCTATGGGGACACGTCCTCACGGAACCCAGTGTCTGAGTCATACCTGAAGCATGGTGACACAACACAGTGTTCATTCCTTTTTCAAGGGACCGGGGTTATATATGTAACTCAGTTGCTGATGCTATGGGTACGTTAATACCCACTCTGCCATTCTGACCAATGCCTGCCAGTGTGCTGAGACACTAAGCTCAACCCTGTTGGGCCTAGGCATTGAAGGGCTCAACAGTACCCGACCTGAAGCAGCCTTATGCATCAGCAACTAAGCGGGCACATTGCCTTGCATAAATACCCCACCAGAAAGGATGGGGAAGGTGAGATAAGAAACTGGACCACCCGGGAGCTCCAACCTACTTCAACACCCAGTTTTTGAACTGAAGAGGGTAATTCCATCTGTCATGCTCAACCTAGGGAGGATCAGCCTTCACCAAGAAGAATGGGAAGAAATTGGGCCACCAGGGAAAACAATCATATTTCAACTCCTAGAGAATAAAAATAGGAAGGGCAACACCCTTTTTTTTTTAAATGTAATACATTGCTCTACCCTTTTAGGAAGGGAGAATAAGCTCTAGCTTAACCCCTATTCCTTAGAATAGGAGGAGGGTGACAGGTGACAATGTCTAATCACCTCTCATCTCCACTCACTGGATATCCATTAAAGAGCACAGCCCTGCCTAAATCTCTCTCTCTCTCTCTTTACAATAAAATGGAGAGGGCAAGGGTGGGAGAATGGGCCATACCGCATAAACACACCTAATCCATCTCAAGACCTAATAAAGACTGGAGAGGAAAGGCCTTGAGTGTCAGGCTCAACCCAACAGATATCCATGAGGAGCATCCCCAAACTTCTCCACAACTGTCTCAACAACAGTGCCAAAAAGTGCAGGGGGTGAAACTGAGGCATCAAGGAGGACAATCTTATCAGACTCCTTGATGCCTGACAAATTGAGCCAAGATGCCTAAGAAGGTCGGCTTCCAGCGTCATTGTTGTCTGGCAAGGCTTGGAGGGCAAAACAGGAGCCTTCAACAAAGAGGACGACCCCAGAAAGAGATAACTAGCTAAATTCTTTTCCAACTGAGGCATCCCCCATATCCCTGCTTGCACAGATCCTCCACCTTTTCATAACTCAAACTAGAGGGAACTATATGGGCTAACTATGGGTTCTTATCATGAACCTGATCCCTCAGTGTGCAGATCTGGGAGAAAAGGAAAGCTCTTCCAGAGCTGACCTGACAGGACTCACTCATCTGAACAACCACTAATGATTTCCTGTTTCGAACCCAACCAGTCTAGCCCTAATCTGGTGGTAGCCCGTCATAAACTCCACATGCTCATCATATGCGGAGCTACAATAGGAGCCATGAGGCCATCCAACACCCTTTGAGTACTGAACGCGTGTGCTATTATTTGATGTTGCTACATCCTCACCACTGGGTGTTAGTGTCAAAGTTCAAGATGACTGTCATTTCAGCCTGCCTACCATAATCAAAAAACTACTAAGTGCACCTTTAAAGAATCATAGCTGAAAACATTTTATTATTACCCAGCAAAGCCATCTGTTTGCAGGGAAATGTCTGATCTTAGCAGTTCATCCAGATGTTCCTTGGGAGGAGGATTAATTTCAGCTTTAGCTGTAGACATAGAATATATTATAATTGTATTGTTATCCCCATCTTTTCCAGTATTCACAGACGTCTAATGAGAAACTGACAATAAATGGAAGGGGAAAAGGTATCACCTTTCATAGTAACAGCATTTACTATGGAAAAATATTTGCTGATTTCAACTGGGAGACCCAGACAAGTTGGCTGTATGAATCGAGCTTCATACACAAGATGCGGCTTGGTCCAGTGCCAGGAAATCCCTTTTTGAACATCTTGAATCTTTTCCCAAACTTTACTCTCCTTCCCTGCAGAAGGACTAAATGACTGAGGAGTAAAAAAAAATGCTTTATGTTTCTAAATCTACACAAATAAAGAATCAACAAGACAAACAAAGATCTATCTCCTGTTAAAAAAGGCAGATGGTGGAATACCTTTGTGATACTCTGAATGAAATCTCCGCTTACATCCATTAAAAAGGCTTCCTGTCCAAACAAGCGTATATATGCTGTCAGTAAAGGTTTGTCTTTTGGTAGATTCTGCCAGTCTGAAAGCTTTAAAAGATCAGAGAATATCCATTAACTTAATGACTGACATAAGTTGTACATTTCATAAATCCTGAGACTGACGATGCTCACAATTTTCAATATAGTGGCAAAATCTGTGACTCCTAAATCTTTCTTGAGTTGAGGGATTTTTCCTGCAAACAGCTCTTTTATTCCATCTGCGTGGACACCAAGCTGGAAACATATTAAATATAACATATAAAAACATGGTATACATAAAATTACTCTGAATATTATAGCTTTGATTTCATTACCTCTAGACATTGCAATATTCTGCCAATGAAATGAATTTTTCCCTTTAGCATAAGTTTTGAGGGTATGAGACTTTCATTTTGCAGAATATAAACATCAGTGGATGTCCCAAATAAAAAGTCATCTGAGGAGACAAGAAACTGCATCAGACCATCCCCAGCAGCACTAAAACGCTGTACTACAAAGCTAACAATTGAAGAGAGTCAAACCCACCATGGAACCAGTCAAAATGCATGCTCTTGCTGTAGCGATAACTCAGGTGGCCAAGTTTGCGGGTAAGGATCTTCATGGCAACATTACAGGCAGTGGATCTTTTTACAAGAAGTAAAGAGGAATGAGGACATTTCAGATGCTCTAAAAAGGAGATGAGAAAAACACAGTACTCAATGTTGCATGCTTACAGATGTTGATTATCAGGGGTGCGGGACTTGGCAATGCCTTTGAGCAGAGAGTAGGAGAAGCTGGCAACCTGGAGGTCAATCTCCTCTAAGAGGACCTCAGTTATTACTGAGATCAGAGCTATGGATGGCTTGGTCTCTAGAAGCACCATGCAGGCCAGCATGCGGATTTCAGCAGGAAGATTCTTCTGTATGAAGAGGTTCAAGACAATATCCTGTACCTGCAAACATACAAGAGGTAGAGAGTTGGTCTGCATCTGCTGAAAGTGGTCCTTGCTAGTAGAGACCTTTGTGCTCATGATTTTTTCAAGTAGCATGAGCTCCTGGATCAGTAATTTTTCTTGGTCCTGGAACAACATTTCTGTCAAATCTGACAAATGTGGGAAATTAACACTCTCTACTAAATGTGGAAATGTTTTCACAGTGGAGGGTAATTTTATCATATCAACAAGTTACTGTGGTCATAAATGTGTCTTGGATTGGCCTTTGACAAGAAATACTCTTGTTTAGTAGTAACAGTGTTCTTGTTTACATAAGTAAAAATTTTTATTAGATGTAAAAACAAAAACAAACAAAAACAAACAAACAAAAAAAAAACAGTCAAGTTCGCAAAGGCATGTTCAGATCTTGCCATTATACCACTTGTGCCCATCATGAGCACTCTTCATAGAACATAGAACAATATATACTTAAGCACAAAGTATACTTCGATTTTTATGTGAGGGTCCGCATACAGTACACATGACCAAATTCAATCACCAGAAAGTATGTGCACTGCCTGATTGTTGTACTTTGTATGCGCAAGATCGCACATGTACTGATTTGCACTAATAAGTTGTTCCACAAGGTGGCAACACTGGCCTAGACTGAATACAAAGACATTTTATTGGTCATAACTCCTAGATAAAAATACTGTAGTGCAGACAGTGGACAAAGATGAAACTTTCTAGAGTGCATGTGTGGACTGTCTGCGTTCGTGCATGCTATCAAATGAACTATACTTTGAAAAGCTACGCATTCGACTGTACGCATACACTAGTGTACGCATAAAAAAAAAAAATGAAGTAGCTTTACAATGCATTCAAAAAATATTCAGACCTTTTGAGTTTTCACATTTTTATGTTCTATGAGGATAAAATAGATCTGTGAAAATATTGCAAATCTATTAAAGGTGCCCTAGAATCAAAAATTTAATTTACCTTGGCATAGTTGAATAACAAGAGTTCAGTACATGGAAATAACATACAGTGAGCCTCAAACACCATTGTTTCCTCCTTCTTGTGTAAATGTCATTTGTTTAAAAGACCTCCGAAGAACAGGCGAATCTCAACATAACACCGACTGTTACATAACAGTCGGGATCATTAATATGTATGACCCCAAAATTTGCATATGATAGCCCATGTTCAAGGCATTACACAAGGGCAGCCAGTATTAACGTCTGGAGCTGTGCACAGCTGAATCATCAGACTACAGTAGGTAAGCAAGCAAGAACAATAGCGAAAAATGCCAGATGGAGCGATAATAACTGACATGATCCATGATTACATGATATTTTTAGTGATATTTGTAAATTGTCTTCATAAATGTTTCGTTAGCATGTTGCTAATGTAATGTGAATTTTGTGGTTAAAGTTACCATTGTTTCTTACTGTATTCACGGAGACGAGAGAGTCGTCGCTATTTTATTTTTAAACACTTGCAGTCTGTATAATGCATAAACACAACTTCATTCTTTATAAATCTCTCCAACAGTGTGTAATGTTAGCTTTAGTCATGAAGCACAGCATCAAACTCATTCAGAATCAAATGTAAACATCCAAATAAATACTACACTCACATGATCCGATGCATGCATGCAGTATGCATGACAAACATCTTGTAAAGATCCATTTGAGGGTTATATTAGCTGTGTGAACTTTGTAAATGCACTGTATTATAGTCGAGAGCTCGGGGGCAGGTAGCGCGTGATTTAAAGGGGCCGCAGCCTGAATCGGTGCATAGTTAATGATGCCCTAAAATAGGCAGTTAAAAAATTAATAAAAAAAAATCTATTGGGTATTTTGAGCTGAAACTTCACAGACACATTCAGGGGACACATTAGACTTATATTATATCTTGTAAAAACTGGTTCTAGGGCACCTTTAAACAAACAAACAAACAAACAAACAAACAAAAGAACTAAAAAAAAATCACAATTACATGACATATTCACACCATTAACTCAGTACTTTGCTGAAGCACCATTGGTAGTGATTACAACTCAAGTCTTTTTGGGTATGATATGTCAAGCTTTGCACTCCTGGATTTGGAGCCAGCCAGAGCCATTTTATTCTAGCGTATTTAATTCTTTTTTTTTTTTATCAAAACTTGAATGGGGGTAAGTTTCATTAAAAATGATTGAATTCAGAACGATGATCAAAACATAGATTGAGCAGATTGAGTCCATCAGCACCCTCATAGCTTGCACAATCATATGCCACTTTGTGGGTTTGAAATTGTTTTTGGTAGCTTTAGGCAATTTTTTGATGCTATTGAATGTTTGGTTATCACATTAGCTTACTTGTGCATAAATAACTTCTATCCACTCCTTCTTTACTCCGGAGATTCTGTACTATTTCAGAAGATCTGTAATAGAGCACCTACCATATACAGTAATAGTCAAAACATGGATTGACGAAAATATTCATCAATGGTGGTAAAGCATTTTGTCATAAATGACAGAAAATCTTGTCAATGGTGGGGAAAGAGTTAACCTATGTGAGGATGGATGGGAACCATCTGTGGGAAGCCTTTTTTTTAGGTATCTGCAGAGATGTTTGCCTGGGTTCAGGTTGACGACTTAAGATTTTATAAAGTCGACATTTATGTGATTAAAGTCGAGTCTACGTCGACTAATCACTGATGACATCATTAATGAACAAATAAGCATGAACCTCGAGCTGAGACTCGAACTCGGGTTGCCTTGTGCACAGTTATGGCATATGACACAGCGCTGTCCACAAGGCAGCTTATTTTTTATCAGTTCTTTTGTCTTTAGGTCACTATATTTCTCACTGATTCCTGCTTGTTCTAAATCAGATACAGATAAAGTCACACAGTAAAGATTACATTTATATGAATGCATTAGTGAGAGAGTGATTGCGTGAGTGAATTAATTCTACCTGATAGCATGTCTCTGCTAATAGTGAAGGCTGTGGGTTTTAGTTACTAAGAAATATATGCTAGAACTTTTCAGTTTCTAAGCTAATTTATTGATAACTCACAGAACAGTGCTGTTGACAATATATTTCTGTGCTACTGAATGTGTCTCTGTGTGTGCGATCTGTATGTGATGTGCGCCATACTGTCTGTGTGTGTGTGCAGTGCATTTGTTTAGAACAGCAATTAACTTACGTCTACAATAAGTTTTTTAAACGATGTGCATTCACATGATCAATATTGAGTATCTAGATTGTATAATCAAACATATCTTGTGGAGCGCTCGCGGAGTATGCATTTATTTGTTATTAACTGTTGGATCCAGAGCATAAATGTGGACTTCAAAGATTTCTTATCCTGTTGTGCCCTCTATAGGCCATGATCAGCGACTAGTCAACATCAAGCTTAAAGCATCATGGCAGAGCATTAAAGTCGACTAGTTGATTAGTCTGTGCAACCCCTAGTGCACACCAATTTATAACTGGGTATGTGGCTTTGTTCAGAATTAAAGGTGCCATTGAATGGAAAATTGAATTTACCTTGGCATAGTTGAATAACAAGAGTTCAGTACATGGAAATGACTTACAGTGAGTCTCAAACACCATTGTTTCCTCCTTCTTATGTAAATCTCATTTGTTTAAAAGACCTCCGAAAAACAGGCGAATCTTAGCATAACACCCACTGTTACGTAACAGTCGAGATTATTAATATGTACGACCCAATATTTGCATATGCCAGCCCATGTTCAAGGCATTACACAAGGGCAGAACGTCTGGATATGCACAGCTGAATCATCAGACTAGGTAAGCAATCAAGGACAATAGCGAAAAATGGCAGATGGAGCAATAATAACTGACATGATCCATGATTACATGATATTTTTCTAAATGTTGTGTCTTTCTAAATGTTTCATTAACATGTTGCTAATGTACTGTTAAATGTGGTTAAAGTTACCATTGTTTATTACTGTATTCACGGAGACAAGAGAGCCGTCGCTATTTTAATTTTTAAACACTTGCAGTCTGTATAATTCATAAACACGACTTCATTCTTTAGAAATCTCTCCAACAGTGTAGCATTAGCCCATTAGCCACGGAGCATAGCCTCAAACTCATTCAGAATCAAATGTAAACATCCAAATAAATACTATACTCACATGATCTGATACATGCATGCAGTATGCATGACTAACATTTCGTAAAGATCCATTTGAGGGTTATATTAGCTGTGTGAACTTTGTTTATGCACTGTTTATAGTCGAGAGCTCGGGGGGCGGGGAGCGCAAGGATTTAAAGGGGCCGCAGCCTGAATCGGTGCATAGTTAATGATGCCCCAAAATAGGCAGTTAAAAAAATTAATTAAAAAAAATCTATGGTGTATTTTGAGCTGAAACTTCACAGACACATTCAGGGGACACCTTAGACTTATATTACATCTTGTGAAAGAACTTTCTAGGGCACCTTTAACTAATCATTAAGCTCTTGTGAAATAGTACACACCTGTCTTAACCTGAAGTGACTCTGATTAACTTTAAATAAATCTCCGCTTAAATCTCTTGTAGGGTTTTTCTGACATCTTCTTGGTTGCATGCTCCTACAAGAGCCATGGCCACAAAAGACTGACAAAGCATCAACAGGATCTCATTGCAAAGGAATCGCTAAAGTGAAGGCTACGAAACAAATTCCAAGGCATTAGATATGCCATGGAACACAGTGATGACAGTCATTAACAAGTGGAAAATGTATGGCACAGCAGTGACATTATTTCAAGAACAGGGCATCCCTCCAAAATTGATGAGAAGTCAAATAGAAACTGGTAAGGGAAGCTGGCAAAAGGCCTACAGTAACATTAAAAGAGTATCAGCTCTTTCTGGCAAGTATTGGTTTGCTCCCTACATGTGACAACTGTTTCCTGTATTCTCCATCAGTCTGGGCTATGGGGCAGGGTGTCAAGACGCAAGCCTTTTCTGACTAAAATAACAACAACAACAAAAACAAACATCCAACCCCAGCTAAACTTTGCAAAAACAAATATCCAGTCTCCCAAAACCATGTGGAAAAATGTGTTATGGTTGGATGAGACTAAGTATTTTATTGCCAAAATTTAAAAAGGTGTGTTTGGCTCAAAAACAACACAGCACATCAGCAAAAGAACACTATACTCATGGTGAAGCATAGTGGTGGTAGCATCATGCTTTGGAGCTACTTTTCGTTAGCTGATACTGGGGCTTTAGTGAAGGTGAAGAGAGTCATGAATATCTAATTTCTGTATTTGACAGCATTTAGCTTTTTCTTTTGCCTTGACCAGTGCACAGTCCCTCCTGCTGAGAAACACACCCACAGCATGATGCTACCACCACCATTCATCACCTGTGGGATGGTATTGCACAGCTTATGAGAGGTGCCTGGTTTCCTCTTGACATGATGCTTGGAAACTGAGATTCATTAGACCAGAGAAAGTTGTTTCTCACAGTCTGAGAGTCCTTTAGATGTTTTTTTTTCTCTTCTTTTTTTAACCAATTCCGTGCACACTTCTGTCTCAACAACCATAATGTCTTTCTACAAGTTTCTTCCATCTCTACACATTGATCTTTGGAGTTCAACCAGAGTCACTACTGGGTTCTTAGTCATCTCCCTTATCCAACACTTCTACCCAATTGTTCAGTTTCTTCAGATGGTTAACTCTAAAAAAAAGTTACATTTAAGAATTATGGAGGCCACTCTGCTTTTGGGAACCCTTGATGCCCTAGAATTTTTTGTAGCATATCAACACAGAACTGACCTCAGCTGAACAATGACACTATTTTCTTTTTAGAGCAGCTTTATGTAGAATTGAAGTTGTTTGCATCATTTAATCAATATTTTCCTGTTTATCACTGTAAAGCTGTTTTGAAACAATCCCTTGTATAAACAATATCGATATGTAAAAAGTTGACTTGACTTGAGTACTTACACTATGGGGGTCCCTGCCTGCAAGCAGTCTGAATGCCTGGACTGCAGCACCCTGTACTCTGGTTGGAAGTTTTTCAGCTCCAGCTGAGTAGCCTGGAAGGAACTTTAGGAGAGTCTTGATGCTGGAGGGATGAGCTGCATTTCCCAAGGCCTTTAGTGTAAGGACCATGTCCTCCTCAGAGTTTTTACTTAGGCTACTTGCAGCCATATCCAGTAATGGCTGGACAACATTATTTGCAAAAGACAGGTAAAAGGTAAATATCAGAGAAACAAGTTCTACATAAAACTAGCAGATTATAAAATATGGTATTTGTATAAATCATTTGACATACAGAAGTGGGAGACCACAAATACCTGCACCACAGTGACAGGGCAGGGATCAGTATACACACAGTATCTGTATAGAAGAGATCCATATGCCAAAACGACGGTGTTCCACAGGAGAGGTTGGGATTTACTGAAAGGAATTGTCAGGAACTCCTGGTAAGCAGAACAGAGCATCAGAAGGCAGCCATTAATAATTGTAAAATATTTTTAACTAGGTCACTGACTCACCTGAGCTAATGCCACTGACACAGGCTCAGCAGACAAGTGGTTAAATGCCACTACAAGTGCCTGTCCTGCCTCATTCGCTGTAATGTCTCCTACTTTGAATCTGGTCTCAAGGAATTTGAGGATCCTCTCATCTGTTGCCTCCACAACCAAGTCCAGGAACCACCTCCTGAAGACCAAAAAAGAAGAGTCAGTGGGAGAAGATTGCATAGTATTTACTTACATTAGAAAAAATACCTGTGCTCATCATTTCCTGAGACCTGCTTCCATAACTGCTCTAGATTTTCAAGTGTTTCCACACGTAGCAACTGAATTAGATCCAGAATATCTGTGCTGCTTGCGCTGTCCACGTGATATATGTTAGCCTGAGTCAAGCGCTTAATTAAATCTAAAATCTGTGGAGTACAGGATAATAATAATAATAATAATAATAAAACATTCATGAGTTAATGTACACATCTGTACACGTCTGTACATGTTTGAATATTTATAGGTGTATGATCTTGTAAGGTTTGCCTTTGGTGCTGGATTGTTCAGGTTGATCATCACAACAGGAATTGGTTTGAGGTCCTTCTCTGTCTTGTACATTAGGTTGCCTCTACTTTGCACCTGTCCGGTCACTATTTTGTCCGCTGTGTCTGAAACTTTGAGAAGCTCAATGTCTCGTCTGCAAAAGGGAACACAACAATGTCATGCACAATCAGCAGTCTTGCAACCATTTTTTAGCTTGATGACTATTTAAAGCACTTACAATGCCAACATTCGAGAGTTTCCTCCCTTTACATTGAACGGAGAGAAATATTGGCGCTCCTGAGCAAATGCTTTAGTGATCAGACCGCCATCTGCCGTGGACTTCACTGTGTAGGTGTGTTTCACTGTGGAAACAACATTCTCACCCCTCTGTAAGTTCGAAAAGCATTCAGATCAGTTCAAGGTTGAACTTCAGACTTTTCATTTTCAACTGAAATTTACAGTTATTTACAATCGCTTAGGACCCATTTCTCAATATTTGGGTCACTTTTTCAAAACTCTTCACACAGTGAGCACAACTGAAATCTATGTGGGCTAAACTCTGGATCATTTATCATTGCTTTGGCACAAACTGCATTCAATGACTACATCTTTCAAATTACATAAATTCTTTTCTCACTTCGACACAACAAATGGCAAAACCAATTTGCACAGGCTTACATACTGTTTTAAAAACTGTTAAAATGAAGTTCAAAACAACAACATAATACAAAACTGAATACGACAAAAATATGCTACATTTCTACAGTAATACTGTAATGAAATATATTCTGAATCTAAAAAATCAAATATTATCAAAGCAAATTAGATGACATTTATGGAATCCAAAGTCTGCCAAAATTAAAAATAAATAAATAAATACATAAATAAATATACATAGAAAAGCAAAAAAAAAAAAAAAAAAAAAAAAAGTATGTATTATATATATATATATATATATATATATATATATATATATATATATATATATTTTTTTTTTTTTTTTTCTACATTTATTTTTTCTTTTATTTATTTATACATTTTGATTTTTACATTTATGTGTTTTTACATTTCTTTGTCTGTAGGGTAATAAGGAGGGCGTGGTTTGCTTCAGACATAGCAATCGAGCTCAGAGTAGGCGAGAGCGAAGAATTGAGGCCACAATGACACCTTGTGGTGTGCCCGAAATACAAGAAGTGTAGCCTGCTGACGTTGATACTGGGATGAATGATTTGGATGGGTAGTCTGGCCAAAATCTTATATCACGGGTTAAGTAATATCACCCTAACTGTACTGTGTGACATGGATAGGCTACTCTTTATTCCGGACATTGGCTGTAGAACATCGTCTGGTCTGGATTTGTAAAATGTCTTGCGCTGGCAAACGTGAACAGCAACATCTTCAACAGATCTGATAACAGGGACTCTGAAATGGAAGCGCTTGTTATTTCCCATTATTAATCATTTGAATGAATGGGCTTGCATTTGATTGAGATTCGGACACCGGTCAGGACACGGAAAGGAACCAGCGCACATATAGGCTACAGTGAAGTCAACGCAAGCATATTGATCAATGCATTTGAAATAAGACCACAAATTCACTTCACATTCATATTTCCTACTTTTACATGCACAACATGTGACAAACGCTTAAAATACAATGCATATTTCAAAGATCCAAAATAGAACGAGGCATCGGTTACAGTAGAACATTTTGTCGCATCGTGGGGACATTCTAAAACGCTTAAAGTGAAAAACGCTTAACGTGCCTTAATGTACTAAGACAGTGATATTAATAGACCAAACTCACTAAACATCATAATAATAAAGTATACTATGTACAAAAAAACGTTTAATAACATGTTAAGCCTTTTCCTCTCATAGAAAACCGTTATAAGAAAATTAATGTGGCTTAATGTACTAAGACAGTGATTTTAAAAAAACAAACTCATTAAACGTCATACTAATAAAGTATACTATTTAGAAAAAATCAGATGAGCCCTGAATAACTGAATTTGTGATCTCATTATATGTGCCTATATGTGCGCTGGTTCCTTTCCGTGTCTTGATCGGTGTTCGAATTTCAATCAAATGCAAGCCCATTCATTCAAATGATTAATAATGGGAAATAACAAGCACTTCCATTTCAGAGTCCCTGTTATCAGATCTGTTGAAGATGTTGCTGTTCATGTTTGCCAGCGCAGGATATTTTACAAATCCAGACCAGACGATGTTCTACAGCCATGTCCGGAATAAAGAATAGCCTATCCATGTCACACAGTACAGTTAGGGTGACATTACTTAACCCGTGAAATAAGATTTTGATATAAGGGTGATATTACTTAACGGGTGATCCACACTACCCATTCAAATCATTCATCCCAGATACACTTCTTGTATTTCGGGCACACCACAAGGTGTCACTGTGGCCTCAACGCTTCGCTCTTGCCAACTCTGAGCTCGATTGCTATGTCTGAGGTAAACCACGCCCTCCTCATTACCCTATGGACAAAGAAATGTAAAAATACATAAATGTAAAAATAAAGAAATGTAGAAATGAATAAATGTGGAAATGAACAAATATGGAAATAAATAAATAAATAAAAATCGAAATGAATAAATGTATAAATAAATAAAAGAAAAAATAAATGTGAAAAAAAAAAATATATATATATATATATAATAAGGAAATAATTATATAAATATATATATTTTTTTGCTTTCCTATGTATATTTATATATATATATATATATATATATATATATATATATTTTTTTTTTTTTTGTTGCTTTTTTTAACATTTCTTTGTATATTTATTTATGTATTTATTTATTTTTAATTTTGGCAGACTTGGGATTCCATAGAAACTTAGCACCTACACAAACATTAGTCTTTCAATTTCATTATCCATTCAAAGGGGAAATCTTCGAAATAATTTTATACTGTTATGTAAACATAGCTCAAGTAACATAAACTGCAGTGAATTATAAACAATAGAAAGTGTCATTCTTGTTTTTTTAAAGAAATTTTACAAAATAAAAAACTGAAAGAGAAAACTGATGTTAACATTTTTAGGTCTGTGTTTTATGACTGACAAAGTGTGTTTGCTGGGTGAAAATTAGTTGATTTGAAACATGAATTAAGTGTTTTGGTAGATTTGTGCATTTTGAATGTGAAATTAACTGCTGTGCCAAGATGAAAGATGGGATGAGAAATAGGTCCTAGAGATTGTAAAGAACTGTAATGAAATATAACACAAACCTGTTTGCTAAGTTTGTCTTCAGGGGCGAGAGCCATACCGCTGTACAAAGCAGCTGGCTGTTGACAGTTGGTGATATCAACCATTTGGGTCACTATCAACTCTTTGGCATTGGAGTCTTCTTCAACAGTATAACTGCTCTGACATACACCATGAATTCCCAACTAAAGACATACAAGAATCATATTTTCATGTTATATGTATTCCTCATAGAATCATTCTCTCATTAATGACTGTTTCGTTCTAATAACATGTAGATTTCATACTGTACCTCCACCAGTTCGTAAAAACTTTGTGTGGTTTTGACTGTGACTTGTAGAAATCCAAGGATCCCCCTCACAATATTTACAACTGAGTTTGAGACCCCAGGTGCTGTCCGAATGTCACTAATTTGTCCTTTGGAGAATTCAAAAACGATTGGCTGGCTGAACTCGGCAGATAGACGCTTAGTGAGCTTTTGGGAAGGGCTAAAGACACCTTTCCCAGGTATGCCATTAAAGTCTTCAAAGTCTACATTTGAGATCTTCAAAGGAAAATCACATTTTATTGCATGATTAGACATTATGTAATTATTCTTAATATCTGCTGAGTCAAGAATATATCATGTTTCTTAGTTCAGAAATAGATTGAAAATATAAATATGTAATGAAATTGGAACAAAAGTGTTAGTACCTGAAGGACAAAGGTTTGTGGTGATTCACCGATGATTTTAAAAGTGCACCTCAGCTTCAGCGCTGACTCAACCAGGTCTGGCAGTTCCCGTCCCACTCGTACCAGTCCCTCATATTTATACTCGTATGTTTTTTTAGAGTTCAAGAAAGGCTCTAAAATGTTGGCCATCGAGAAATAATGAACCAGTATTATCTGATATGTATCTGAATCCTAATTAACTTGTTTTTAAAATCGATTTTATTGACATATATATCACATTCAATAATACAAAATAATATTAGGCTATAGTAAATCTTAAAATAAGGAGGCAATCTCTATAGGTTTACATACCATAATTGACAGTCTCGCTGGCTAATGGAGGGGAAAGAAAAACATTACTATTCTCCTTTTGGCATTAAAGTACAACTTTTATGGGAACTTATTTCTAAATAATAACCAGGAAATATCATGACCACACTCTGCATGCAGTTGAATCTGGCTTAACTCTTTTCTGTTTGTTATTATTATTATTATTATTATGTACTCACCAGCCAGGGGAACCAGGAGACAGAGATACAACCACCACATGATTAAGTCCAGAGGTGGTATCAGTCACTTCGACATCATCTTTTATAACAGAGAAATGTCTTTCCCTCCTACTCCCTTATCTGATGCAGTTAGTGAGGTAAAGTGACCCTGTGGCACCACATTTTGGTCCTACTTTATATTAAGTGGCTTTAACTACTATGTACTTACATCAAAAAATAAGTACAATGTAGTTATTGGGTTCATATTAAATTGCAAAACACTTTTGCTGCTATTGAGGTGGGATACGGATAAGGTTAGGGAAAGCTTTGATGGTATGGGTAGGTTTAAGGGTAGGGGTAAGGTGTAAGGGATGGGTCAACAGTGTAATTATGAATGTAATTACATAAATTAATTGCAGATTTAATTACATGCATGTGTTTTTAAAATATAAGTACAATGTAAAAAAATGTATGTACACAATAAGTGCATTGTATCAAATGATTAATTTAAATGTAAGTACATAGTAGTTAAGGCCACAATATAAAGTGGAACCCCCATTTCTCCTGTATTCTAAAACTTAAATGTTTATTTTCATTTTCGCTAAAAATGTAAATATACAATGGAAAGTATATGTTACATCTTATGCTTGGTCGCTAAAGATTTTGTGTAACTGCATGATTAAATTCAGACTATTTCACAACATAAAAAGTAGAAATTGTTCATCACATTGGCAGTATGCACATATGTATATTAAGTACATTGTTAAATATAACAGAATATAATGTAAAATATTACGTACTGGAAAATTATTCTGTAAATGCTAGTCTATAAGAATGAAACGCTGGTTTGTGTTGTAGAAATAGTTTGAGTAAACAGAACTAGGGGACAAAGGTGTGAGACAGGTCAGCGTGATCACAGACAGTGTCATCACAACCTGTTAGGAGAGCATGACCTGCTAAACAAATAACAAGATCAAACTTGTACATATCATTTGAACTTGAACATATCATCATTAAATATTAATTTAAATATAAATAAACACACATAAAACAATTATCTAATAATAATTAGGTGTCATTTCACATTCTAAAATCTTAAAACTATTGTAATAACACATTTTGTTATTAGTTCACATAAGGCATTAGTTCACCCATTTACTGATCCTTATCCTTATCCTTATCCAAATCATTACGACTTTTGGTTATCTTCACTAATAAACAGATTTTTATAATTTTTTTTTTAAATTTAAAATTATGACATAATTTTCAAAAGCTCTGAGGTTAGTCTAAAAATGTAGCATTCTTAATAAAAATAGAAGAATCCAATTCTTTGAAAATTCTGGGATTCTTTAAGGATTCTGTTCTGGCTGCTCTCTCCTTATTGTGTCTTTTTCTTGTCTTTGGCTGCATCTGAAAGCTGAAAAATGTAAGTGTGGAAGTAGAAAGTTAACACGGCATGTCCAAATCTAACGATCGTGTCACATCCTGTCTACTGAGATACCTTCATCTGATCAATCTTTGAAGGCAGCATAGATGTATCCTTTCCCTCCCCTGTCTATGATATCTCGTTATTATGTGCATTCGATTCTTTGACATTTGAGCAAAAAATAAAAGTGGCGTCTGTTTGTTTGTGTAAATGTATAATTTTGACCAACTTTTTCCACTTTTAATGTCATTTCTAGCAATAAATTAGTATTATAGCAATTAAATATTTACTTGGTTATAACCAATCCTCCCTCTATTTTATTGTAGATGCTTAAACCATTAAACTTCTTCAGAAGTCTGTTCAAAATCAGTTTCATATGCAAACACTGCCTGTAATATCATTGCCTAATGCCTAAGCTTTTGAATGCAGCCTTTTTTTATGTCTGCCATGTGCTCCCCTTGTCCTGCCCACTTTCCTTCTGCCACACATCCCTCAATTAGCCCTTGTCTAGTTCACGTTCTGTTAATCGCATCACTTGTTCCTCATATTTTTCCCTCTCTATTTGTTGTGTTTCTTGCTGTCCAAAGGATGTGCCCTTTGCTCTAGTGCTTGTATTTCTCTTTTTAAGTGTTTTCTAGCCTTGTTCTGTGTTTTGCCACAGTTCTCTATCTAACCCAGCTATCCTTTATGACTTCCTGTCTCAGGGTTAGGGGCCTGCCTGCTTGTCCTTACCGGCTTTGTTTAACCTTACTATATATTTAATATAGTTATTAACTCTGCACTTAGGCTGACATGAACACATCAAAGGAGGAAAATGTTTTTATTAGTCTGGAATGCAGTACATACAAAATCATCTTAGTCAATAAATTGTCAGAAATAAAGAAATATTTTGCTATTGACTGTCTTTTAGCTGCTGAATGCAATTGGTTATAAAACTTCTATATCATAGTGTTCAGTAACATTTTAGTTTTTATTACATTTTAATACATTTCTCTCAAAAAATAAATATATTGGAACTTTTGCACAAATTTTCATAAGTACATCTTTATAGTGCTTAGATTTAAAAGCATTTGTAGACTGGCGCTGAAGTTAATCTCTCTTTTGATAAAGTTCATCGCAGACACTCAAAACAACATGGAACATTCTTGAATAATCTGTAGTACTCCTCTTGAATCTGATGATAAAAGTGAAAGCATTTGCAGTTAAAGGTGTAAAATGGTAAACATTAATACTGAATGAGAATTAATGAAATGTACGTCTCTGGTTACATATGTAAGCCAGTTTTTATTTTAAATTAGGGAATGAGATGCTGCATCATGACATTGACTATGGGAATGCCCCTGTGTAAGCCAGGTGTCTAAAACATGTGGAAACACAGCAATTTCATTGGCCAAAGGTGAGGTCAGGTGACCAGCATAATTGCATCATCAAGACTATAAATAGGTGCCTGAAATAAATGTCATCAGATTCTTACTGACTGAAGGAAGATGCTCAGGCATGTATAAAGTATGGTAAAGGGACGCTGCATCTCGTTCTCTTCTCATAAAACTGGGTTACATACGTAACCAGAGATATTCACATTTGAGGGAACTCAACGCTGATTTTGACGCAATGGGAATGTTAATTCCCACATCCCCATATAAAAAAAAATGTCTGACCAGCAAGGCTGAAAAGTATGCATACACACAAGCCCTGTAGCCCAGAGAGCAGATTAACCCAGAAGGATTGAGAGCCTGGGATTGAATCCATGTTCACTGTTAAACATTATGAATGTCTGAGGTGAGGGCCAGCCTGCCACAGCACAATCATCTTGTAAAGGTGCATGATTAGATAATGCCTTAGAAGAGGCCACACTCTAGTGGAGTGGGCTCTGATGCCTAGAGGTGAAGCCATTCCACAGACCTCATAGTCAATCTAAAAAATGCTTGACTAGCAAGGTTGTGAAGTACGCTATGACTGAAAGGATTGACCCAAAAAGACTTGAGAGCCTGGGTTTGAATCTATGTCCAAACTGTAAAACCACATGAATGTTTGCGGAGAGGACCAGCCTACCGCAGCACAAACATCTTGTAAAGGCGCACCCTTAGATAATGATTTAGAAAAGGCATCACTCCAAGTTGAGTATACTTTGAAGTCCTAGAGGCAAAGCCATTCCATGCATGTCATAGGCAAAAGAAATCACATCAACAATTTAATGCAACAAACACTGCTTGGTGGCAAGGGAACTTTTGCTGCGTCCCCCAAACCAGACCAACAGTTGATCATGCCACAAGCCTGAGTGGTCAACGTAAATTTTTAATACCCTGACTGGACATAAGAGGTGAAGACTCTCCTGCTCCATCAAGTCAAGTGGCAGGAGAGGAGAAGGCTAAAAGAGTGACTGAAGGAACTGTTGAGAAAGGCACCTTCAGAACATAAGCCAGCCTTTGGTGAGGTATAACTTTGACCTGTCTAGAGGCAAAATCTAAGCAGGACGAGGCTATTGAGAGGACCTGCAAATATCCTACTCTTTTAAGCGAAATAACACCACTCTAAGGCTGACTACATAGGCTCAAACGGAGCCTCTGACAAACCTTCCAGGACTATGGGAAGATCCCAGAAAGGAACATGCAGTCTGCAGACAGGCCTCAGCCATCTGGCATTGCACAGAAAACAAGTTTCTATCTGGCACCATATAGAAAACAAGATACGTGGGCTTGCCTCCCCACTGAAGCTCCATCAATGCGAACGTAATCTCAAGTATATCAGGGGACAGCCCTGCTGAAAGACGCTCCTGCAAGAACTCGAGCACTGAACCAACTGGGTAGTGGACTGGGTCAACGTGGTGCTGGGTTCACCCTGATGCGAAGAGATGCCACTTTAGGGCATAAAGTTTCTTTCTGTAGGGAGCTCTAGCATGTAGGATGGTCTCAATAACCTCAGTTTAGAGACTGGAATCTATGAGTTGGTACAGTTCTTGGCCAAAGCACAGCTTCCAAATCAGGCCAGGGGTGGAGAATCAAACTCCGAGTCTGAGACAGAAGGTCCATACCTGGTCAGAATCTCCCATGGAGAGCCTTCCAGGAGATATATTAGATCCGAGAACTAGACTTGAGTCAACCAGAACAGAGCCATTAGCAACAGGCATCTGATAGGCAATAGTCTTGCGACGGCAACATGCCATAAGAGTAGGACCCTAGGCAACACCGGGGTCTTTTACAGAGAAATGTAAGAACCATCTGCACGTAACCCTTATGACTCATAGAGGGTCTCTCAAACATCCGGCTTCCTAAAGACAAAGAAGCTAATGACATTTATTTCAGGTGCCTATTTATAGTCTTGATGACACACTTACGCTACATCACCTGACCTCTCCTTTGGCCAGTGAAATTGACATTTCCACACGTGCTTCAGAGACCTGCTTATGCAGGGGCATTCCCATAGCGTCAAAGTCACGACGCAGCGTCGAGTTCCCTCATCAGGGAACTGTATTAGTGTGGGAACTGTATTAGTGTGCACCTTACCCTTCTGGATAGAACACAAAGGAATATGAAAATGAACATCCCCTGGAACACATTGGCGAAGGTAAAGAGATACGCTGTGAGGGTGGTCTCATATAATATGTGCATGACACCAAATGTCCAAGTAACTCCCAGAACAAATAGAAGAGCAATAGCTCCTCTTGCACAAGACCTGTGGAAAAATATTTGAATAGCAAATGTTAAAAATATGTTTGGAACATTTTTCAGGCTGCAGTTTGACTAGTAATTTTAGTATTTGGCTACCCTGACATGCCCTAGAAAGAAAATTAAAATTTACTCAGAGCCTGAAAATTGGGATATAAAGGACAGAGTCCAAGTTAAGTCACATGTAATGTCCACATGTACATGGAAATTATGTAAGATTTATTTACCTGATATTTTCATAGTGACTGATTTCAGGTTTCTTTACTGCAGTGTGACGATAAACCTTAAAGATGATCACAGCAAATGCCAGCAAATTAACCTGTGAGGGAGAGGGAAAATTGGCTTTGATGTAATATTTATCCAACAAGAAAGTACACTATGAACTGTATGCAGGAATTTGTTTGATTAATTAAACATCATATCATTTTTTATTTATTTATTTATTACATTTATTGAGAGCTCTAATTAAATTACATTTTGGATATCAATTTATCTAGATTTGTTTGTGGTAATTTAATCTGCTGTATTAAAACTACATCATAGTTCTAATGAAAAGGGTTTTGTTAGTGTATGTAAGCCCAGACGAGTATTAATGGGTTATAGACTGTCTATATTACTGTGTTGTTACTGGATGTTACTGTACGTGACACTAAAACAAGAGGAGATACTAACCAGAATGATCAGACAGGCTGGTCCTATGAAACTCCAGATGAAGTTATTTTCAGTGCTCAGCCAACACCTTAACAAGATATTAATAATATGAAATAATTACAATTATTGTAAACCTAGATTTACATTGTTTGAAGAAAATATGTGTTATACTATCCACCTTATTTTTGTGAATGTGTGAGAATTCCAATTTGTTAGCCACTAGAGGTACAGTAAATAACTAGAAGAATAATAAAGTACCTATGGTGACTATTTGCGCTACAAACCAGTGTGTTTATTATTACAACAGGAAAAAAATCTAATTTGAAAACAACTACCAGTTTGCAATATCAAGCAGCATTACAAACAATTTTTGTACAGCTAAAATAACTGGAAGATACCGGAAGCTTTGCAAGTTAATGTTGACCATGTTTAAAAAAAAGGTGGATTTCTCAAAGTAATAGTCATGCTTTTCTTAGCAAATATCACTACATTTAAATTCTAATAACTTACACAGTACTGGTGCCATAATATTTATAGCCAAGTGTTGCAGATATTGCGACGACCACTGCGGGGCTCCCATAACCAAATACGTAGAAGTTCCGGTGGAGGAAACCTTTGTTATAGATGACACCAACAACGATGAGATATAAATGGATCCCCTCTATACACATCCAAGCAAATGCAGCCAAGAAGAAATAGTGCAGCAGGCCAGCGATAAGAGAACAGAACCACTGAAACACACAGTGAACAAACATGAATCAACACTACATTGCACTACTTTTGTACAGAGTTTATGTTGCCATCTGACACATTAATAAAGTCAGAGGAGTGAACCTTGTGTGCAATCTTGTTAATCCCAATGAGGAAGATGAACTGAGCCATGAAAAGGCTGCAGCAGAGGTTCTTGTGGATCGTGGTTCTGGTGTTCTGAATGTCTCGGAAGAACCAGAATGTGAAGATACACAGCGACAGGCATATTAAGGAGATCACCATTCCCAGCTGCGTTATCCTCGTCAGAACGCTATAATGCGCAAGCAACTACATAAAACAGAACAGGAAAAGGCATTTAGGATTGTTTAAAACCAAATTGTGAATTCTTCTCTAATTGTACCATGTTTACAAATTCAGAGTCAGTTGGATTTACAATGTAATAATAGCATACATTGAAGAAAAGGTGAGTGAGGCTTCTGGGTGGTTTTATAGCATATTGTTATTTGGCTGTTATGATGCCCAAAGTGACTATGATATTTTAGATTCCTAGATATAGTTTGGGTTCCTGCTTCAATGTTTTATTGTCTGCCAGCTTTTCTCAACAAACCACATAATTAAAGGTAACATAAATCATTGCTTTTTACAAAGTAAAAAGTTCTTGTCAGGTTAATATTGTGAAATATATTATTAAAATTTAAAATAAATGTTTTTGATTATAATATATTTTAATATGTAATTTAGTGATGGCAAAGCTGAATTTTCAGCAGTCATTACTCCAGTCTTCAGTGTCACAGATTCAAAAATAATTCTAATATACTGATTTGATGCTTAAGAAACATTTCTTATTATCAATGCTGAAAACAGTTGTGTTGCTTAATATTTTTACTGTAACCTTTATCAATCTTTGATCAAATCGTACTGACCCCAAACCTTTGAATAGTAATGTAAAATCATTTTAAAGGGTCAGATCAGGTAGAAATAACTATTTTGCAAGGAGGACAGCTGAGGGAAGCAGTAGTTCAGACTTACATTAGCTTGAGCAGAGGACATGAGAATAGCAAAGTGTGTCAGGTGATTACAGGAACATGAAGTATGAGTGGAATTCACATGAGTGCGTGTACAGCCGTCCAAACTCCAGTGTCCCATCATGCTCTGGGAATACTCCCAGAATGCACACTTAGTCTCATCATAGGCAGGATCTATCTCCTTTATGAAAAAGCAAAATTTGTTCAATGCATATTAAAATGACATTCAAAGCCCAAACTATTTCAAGTTAATTAATCAAAAAAAAAAACAAAAAAACAAAAAACCCACCTGTGTGTGTTTGAGAGTGAAGGTCACATTGTTCAGTGCAAATGTCTTTGGGTTGCTGATGGCTGCTGCTATTACTGGTGAATTAACTGTAATTTCACCCGCTGCTGCATAGCGAGAGTAATCTGGCCACACCAGGGTCATCAGTTGGCTTTAAAAGATCCCCAATACTGTTATAGATTAGAAATACAATGGAGGTGCTGCCTACAACAGAGAAAGATAAAAAAAAAAAAAGACATGCATTTGAATAATTTGGTGTATTTGTATTCAAGTTGCTATGAACTTTTAAGAACATTTACAAACCGTTGTTGCTTTTGTTTTTTGCATTCTTAGGGGTCAGTGAAATGGAGTTCCCTTGGATGTTGGTTGAAACTGAATTCTTATGTGCTTGGTGGGGTTCAAAAGTGTATAGTTTCATTTCTGGAAATCATTCAACACAATGATTAGCAACTTTTTGTCAAATGCAGGTTCAAACAAAAAAACAAACAAACAAACAAAAAACACTGGTAAATTCAATGTACAGCGTAACAATGCTTCAGGTATTATGGAATCACAAGAAAAAAAAAAAACAATCAAATGTGATTCACCATGCAAGGACATTTTATTTATAATAATAACAATAAATAATTTGTTTTAAAATAATGTAAGATTTTATTGTTAATATAATTTAAAACATTATTCAATCATTATTTTCTGAATATTTTCATACTTTTTATTTCCAAAAGCTATTAATCTTGTTGTATTTTAGAACAAATTACATTTTCCCATTCAATATATACAGTTAACTAACTAGGAGGTTTTTACATTATTTTTCAGTTCATTGTTTTAAATAGTGTATACTGTAATTGTTCTGTCAGAAAGATTATGATTTACAGTATATGAAAATAAATCATGCACTGTAAGAAATAAAAATCCATAGAAAACAGAAAATGTACTGGTAATTTTATTCCAGGATATTATCTATTAAGTTTATGGACATTTCTTTTAAACCCTATGCTCATACAAATAAAGGTTCATGATTTGCCATCTATCATTCAATGAAAAAATTTACCATCTATGGAACCTTTCCATTGAACAAAAGGCTCTTTTTAGTTAAAGAAGAAGGATCTTCAGATTATAAACATGTTCTCCACACAAATAAAGAAAAAATTAATCTTTCACTCAAAGGTTTTTTTGGGGGACCCAACATAGTTCTTGTTTTACATTGCAAAAATACAAAACAAAACAAAACAGAACAAAAAAAAAAAAAAAAAAAAAAAAAAAAAAAACACTCTATTGGGACCCTTTATTAAGAGTGTTAAATGCAACACAATAAAAGGCATAATTTAATCTATTATGGGTTAAACACCTGTGAAAAATCAATGTGGAATATTCCCTCATATTAACTTTGGGCCCTGTTTTTATTGTCTCTTCTTAGGCCACAAAAGTCTCACCTACTTCACCGGCATCCACCTGCATCTGCGTAGTGTGTGTGTATCCAGAAGACAGGGCCAGTGTTTCCTTCTCTGCTGTGTGAAGGAGTGTCGTGATGTAATACTTCTTCAAATCCTCATTTATCCTGTCCCACTCCACCTTTTCATCCTTTTCGACTAAGTTATTCACAATAAAAACCAAATTCTACAAGAAAAATACAGAAAACAGAATGTCTCAGGTTACGACTGTAACCAGAATGTAACTTAGGGATGAGAGCACTGGTATATAGTCCAGGTCCAGGCTATAAAACCTTATAAACGTGTCCACAATTCCATTTACTAATGGTCTGCTTGTAAGCTGGGGAACCCTGCCTGGGTGAACTGAAGCAAACCAGCAGCTGGTCAGTCTTACGCCACTCAGCAGTCATAACATAAGTCCAACATGTTCTCCAACCAATACGACTATATAGGTTGTTTGTCACTTCCCTGAAATATGACCGATAGGAGCGTTTACTAAAGTGGCGCCCCTATCAACAACAGGACACTTTCATTTTAATTCATGAAATATGACCCATAGGAGCATTTGCTAAAGTTGCACCCCTATCGTCAACAGGACACTTTAATTTTAATGAATTATTTATCCACATCCTATTTCAGGTTGAGTAGCTCAATTGGCAGAGCATTGCAATAACAATATGCAATCATGCGATCGTGGGTTCGACCCCAGGGAACGCATGTGCTTTAAAAAAAATTAGTTTTGCAAAATGGAAATAGGATAAATGGTGTAAAAAGTCCACACATTGCATTTAAATGAACACGCGTTTTGATTGGTAAGGACAGTCATATGTCATTTCATAGCAACAGAGGTAACACGACACTGTCATTATTTTTATGCCAGCTAGAGGGCGCATGACTTTAAAACGTAAATATAGGTCATAATAAGGTGCTTGAAAAACGACCTATAGGGTAGTTTTTTTTTATGTCTCCATAAGTCATAACTGGGCAAAGCAAATTAAGCTTCTCTTGGTTCGCTGACATTATACAAGAACATGATAGCCTCTGAGATCTGGGAAGAAGTACCTCAGAGCTAGAAATACAGCCATCATCTACAGGCAATTTATGTGCCAACTGCCAAGAGAGATGATGCCCTCTTCACAGACCTCGAATTGAGCAGACGTCTAGGACCGTTAGCCTTTTTGGAATGACACAAAGACCCCAGCACAGGTGCCTGGGACAGATACCGAGGTGTCTTCCACATCACCAAGGAACAAAGGCATCTGCGTGTAACCTTGTTCTTGCAACATGGGTTGCCGCTCGGGGAAAACTTGAGGCACCACTGCAATGGTCTCATGAACAGAAGGCACAAAAAGGAATTATGTTGGATCCACCATGAAAAGTTTTTGAAACTGTTTCACAGTGACGGCTTGGCCTAGCCTGATTCTGCTTACTACTAAGAGGAACCAACTAAGAGAATCAACTCGAAACAAGCAGGTGACAGACATGCTTGCATGGTAGACGAGTCCCAAACTACTCCTAGAAAAGTTGTCCTCTGAACTGCAGAAAGCATACTCTTCTTTGAGTTTAGTCTTATCCCCAAGCACCTTATGTGAGTGAGGACAACATCTCGATGCCAAATTGCCATCTCCTGAGACTGGGCTAGAATTAGCCAGTCATCGATATATGGATGCCCAGGAGTCTTATCAGACCCAGAGCTTTGTGAAGGTGCAAGTGGACAGTGCTAGGCCAAAAGAAAGGACCTGATACTGGTAAGTTTTGACCCCAAAAGCAAACCTGAGGAACTTCCTTCATTGGTCAAAGGATGGAAATATGGAAGTTTGCGTCCTTTAGATCAATCATGACAACCCAGTCCTCGGATCAGATTTGGGTCACAATACTATCTAAATTAATAAAATTGAAAACATTGTCACTGGCTGACCTACTTAGGTCAGCTTGCTTTTACGATGGACCTCCTGCTTCTATACAAGTGACAACCTCCACCAGCTCCTCATAATCAGGGGATAGAGGTGGCGAATCCAACAAATCCCCTGCCTCAATGCTCATGTTATCCACCTCCTCGGAGCTGGATAACGCTAACATTAGGCTCTTATGATATAACATCAGGGCAATTCACTTTACTTAAGTACAATTTTGGGGGAAAAATATCATTTTATAATATACATAAATATACACACACATTGGGGTTAAGTTTTCTGTTTTAAACTTTTGTGTTGTAAACCATTCAGGCTTATTAAAACTGTCAGGTGTGTTTCTCTCTTACTTCATGCCCTGTGTGTGAAATGGCACATAATTTACCGTGATGGTTTCATCGATGTGTTCCTCAGGATATTTAGACTCATCTCCAGCGCCTAGTTTACGGCTGGCCATGGCCTCAATGTATGATATGAGGAGAATAGGGGAGAGTTCAGCTGATGTTTGATGTCTTATCTCTTTCAGACGCTCTGGAGTTGAAAAATTAATCATCTACAACCCAGAGAGAGAGAAAAAGTTTTAATATTCAATCAAAGAAGGTATATGATACAATATTAATGACAGCATTTGAAAGATCATATATTACAGGGAATGAGACAATACACAGATGTTCTAACATGCTTATATCATAGGCCTTAACCAGCAAGCACATTCAAACATTTCTGAAAATGTATAAACTTCCTCAGACAAATTTGTTTCATAACATGATTAGTCTTTTGTAGTTTATAAAGTCAAATAAGCTTCTAACAAGGCTAGTATCAACCAGAGAATAAGAAAATAGAATTAGTTTAAATGGTGCTGAAATGAGATAAGTAATTTTTTGATATTTGCTATGAGAGGAACTGCAAATCAACTGCAACTGCAAATCAACTTTGCCAGCAGAGGACGCCATTTCCTCACACTTACATTACAATTAATGACTGAAAACTGTGAGGACCTAAAAGCACCTATGTTTTGTCCTGAGATTTTTGTCATCAGGATGTAAGGAAATGTCATCAATATTTCAGGAATGGTGTGAGAGGCCACACATTAACATTCGTAGTTTCATTCATTTAATTTAAAAAATAAATAAATATATATATATATATATATATATATATATATATATATATATATATATATATATATATTTTTTTTTTTTTTTTTTTTAAAGGGCAAACTAATTTAAAACATGCTTCACATTTTTACACATGTATTACAATATTAAAACAAACAAGCATAATACTAGTATATAAAACTAAGCTAATATACAATAGCTTAGCATTATAGTATTATACTATAATTTATGGTAATTAGCCTATATAACTTATAGTCTTATAGTATTATAGTTGTTAGTTTTAATATTTTCATACATTTCCTGAATGTGAAGCACAATGTAAAATTGATTTGCCCTTTTTACAAAAATAAAATAAAATAAAATAAAATAAAATAAAATAAAATAAAATAAATGTTTATGAATGTGTGGCCTCTCACACCATTCCTGAAATACTCTGTCCATCCTGATTGGTATATGACAAAAATATCATGACAAAACCTCCAGAACAGCTGTTTCCTGAGCAAAAGCTGTTCTCAGCAAGGTGAGAGGAAAAACATTTGTGAGAGACGTGACTAAATTCTAGTCACAAGATTTCCAGTCATCACTGAGTGTACAAGCCACTGACCTATTACACACACAAGACTTTTAAAATTACAACGCCGTCACATTGTTAAACTTCTCATTGTTTTAATGTTCCCATTTTATATTTTAACCCAAAATATTTGTATACTGATGTCACATTTAAAAATCTATCCACAAAAATACCATCATGCCAGTTGGAATAAATGACTCATGCTATAAAAGTGAAGTTAGTTATGAGATATGCGCTAACATTTTGTGATCATTCATGCATTTTTAAGTGTGCTTAGGAAACCAAATTCAAAAAGGGCCACTTTATGTTATAATTAATACATTATTAATATTGCACTCTGATTATGGGTTTAAAGTGCATTATACCCATAAAAGATAACTATTACAATTGCGTATACTATTATTCACATAATTGATAATGAGATTGAATAAGATTATAAATAAGATTAGAAATCATTATGAATGCATTAACATCTTTATAATTCATAATATATACAGGTTTTACAGTAAATTTTCATACTTTTCTTATAAGGCCATAGGTTAGCAGGAAATTGATTTGATCCAAGATACAGCAAAAAATATTGAATATATAGTAAAATGTAATTTATTCGTGTGTTGGCAAAGCTGAATTTTCAGCACCATTACTCCAGTCTTCAGTGTCACATGATCCTTCAGAACTCATTCTAAAACACTGAATTCCACAGCTCATGAAACATTAATTATGCTGTGTACATTTTTTTCAGGATTTCTGTGTACATTTTGCAAGGATGCATTTGTAACATGTATGTTCTGTCTCTGCTTAGTTTCTGTGATTCTGTTTGCCTGTGTTCACTAAGCCTAAATTAAATCTGTTCATCATATAAAACGATCGTGTCGCTTCAGAAAATTTGGACCAAACCACTCAGTTCTTATGGATTAGTTTCACAATCTCTTTATGAACTTTTTGAAGAGTCAAAGGGCCCTATCTTGCACCCAGCGCAATTGACTTTGTACACCGACGCATGTGTCATTCCTAGTTTGCACCCGCGCAAAGCGCGCTTTTCCCTCCACAGAAGCACGTCGCTAAACTGGAATGAACTTGGCTCCCTGGGCGGTTCACGCAAAAAAGAGGCGTGTTCCGGCGCAAACAATCCCTGGTGCTATTTTGCTGTTCCATTAAACAATTGCGCCACTGACCAGAAAAAACCTAGTCTAAAGTCAATGGCGCAATATTTTTTTGTTAGAGCGCGTTGGTAGAAACTGCACCTCTGGGCGCGTCCACAGTGCGCGTTGACTTTGCTTATTACACACAGGGATGCGCATCACACAAACATGCCAAACATTAAAAACCAAAGGATTATAGTGTAAAAGAATATTATTGTGTAGGCAAAAATATAAAAATGTAATGATGAATAGTCTTGCGTGTATTAGAATTAGGTACCTTTTTCAGTTCAGCCTGCTATTACAAATAATGATGAACATGGCTAATTAATTGGACAATCGTGCCAATACACACACACATAATATTAACCGACTCATCGCGCGGAGCTTTTGAAAGCCTGCATCCAACGCAGACGACTGAAAGATTGACTGGCCACTTAACAGGCAATTTCAGCTTTTCCGCCAACAAATTCCGTCATGTAAATATCAATCCGCCATGGCGCGAGCGCATCTCGCTCTTAAAGGGAATGGTAGATGACACTCTGATTGGTTTATTTCACGTTACGCCCAAACCACACCTATGAATAATGAAGCTACTTCAGACCAACCCATTTTAGATTTGCGCCGGGCGCAAGAGCCATTTATCCCGAGACCCGCCCACAAAGTTACTTGCGCTTCGCGCTTTGACACTTGCGTTTCAGATCGTTAAAATAGGGCCCAAAGTGTCAGTTGCATAGGCTGTCTATAGAGGGACAGAAATCTCTCAGATTTCATCAAAAAGATCTTCATTGTGTTCCGAAGATGAACAAAAGTCTTACAGGTTTGAAACGACATGAGGGTAATTAATGACAGATTTTATTTTTTTATTTTTGGGTGAACTAACCCTTTAAATGTTAAAATTTAGTAGGTTAAAAACACTTAAAAAAATTATAAGTGGGACAGAAAATATATATTTTTTTATATTTCTCTGTATAATATGCTGTATAATGGCAAAAAAACTTGTCAAGTAGCTGGCATTTATATACCTAGCGATATAATAATAATAAAAATGTTTATAATGTAGGATTATTTTGTGAAACTAATACTTAATGTTAATAATGTAACTCACTTTTTGCAGTGTGTTGTTAACAGCTTCTTTAATACATTTGTGGTCCTGATGGCAGTGCTTCTTTGGGTTTTCTGACACAAACACAGAAACACGTAAATGCAAATATATGGAAAATGTACATTATTCAAAAGTTTACATTTTATTCAGAGTTAAAAGGCTTTTAAATATGTCCAAATGTACAAACAAGCATGTGGGAGAAAATAAAATGTATTCACAGCAAGATTATCCACTTTAAACTGAGAGCACAGTGTAACTTTTCTCACCTGTGCAGTTTGCCCTGCTGTTAGGCATGAACCAGGGCCCTGCTGGGGACGTATAACCTCTCAGACATGAGCAGATGAATGAGCCGTTTTGTGTTGTGACATTTAGAAGAGGGTCCACATCTATCAGCAGCATCCTTACACTCATCAATATCTACAATTCAAATAATAGCCTTGCTTATATTCATGATAGAGAGTAAATAGTGTACTATTCTTGGCATTCATACATTTTTATGTAGTTTCCAAATGCCTTTTGGAGCCATTCATACCTGTGCAGTTGGTCCCATCATTAGTTTGAAATTTCTCCTTTCCATTTGATTTGAATCCAGGCAAACAGGTACAGTAGTAATGTCCAATAGTGTTGGTGCAGTTGGCATGTGGGTCACATATTCCAGTTACATTCTCACACTCATTGTCATCTGTGAGGGTCAGATAAGCAAATTTATTAAACTAAGTAGCAGTTATATGCATCTGATAAACCAATTGTTTTACCTGAGTGTTTCAGTAAGACCGGAGAATATTCAAAAGAGAGATATATTAGGAATAACTAGGATAGAAAATTTTGAATGTTGTCTTGACAAAGCCTTTTCTGAAAGTGTCTTATGTAGTTTGAATACTTGGGAATTTGAAGTCAAACCTTACTATTACTAAGCTGCTCTGTGTGGTTGCGAAGCAGTTGCTATGATGTGGGTAGTTTTTAGGGCGTTCTGACTGGTTGCTACAGGTGGTAGATGCTAGATTCTAGATTTTGTCTCAGAAGGCAATTTAAAAACAAAAACAAAACATGATTGTTAGAGTGCTTGTATACAGCTGCCCAATAAACAAGAAGTTATTAAAGGGATAGTTCACCCAAAAATGAAAATTTGATGTTTATCTGCTTACCCCCAGCGCATCCAAGATGTAGGTTACTTTTATTCTTCAGGAGAACACAAATGATTTTTAACTCCAACCGTTGCCGTCTGTCAGCCGAATAATGGGAGTGAATGGGAACTTGGATCAATAAGAGTTGAAAAACCTTGCATAGACAAATCCAAATTAAACCCTGCGGCTCGTGACTACGCATTGATGTCCTAAGACATGAAACGATTGGTTTGTCCGAGAAACCGAACAGTATTTATATCATTTTTTACCTCTAAAACACCACTATGTCCAACTGCATTCAGCATTCGCTTGGTGAGGTCTGATCGCGCTCTGACAACGGCAGTGATGCACTCATTGAAGTATATGCGCGAGACATCACTGGGTGCTTCTCAATATCCCTCCTCGTCTCCTCGCTCCTCTGTCCTCCATCCTATGACCAGGAAAACGATCGAGCTCAGCCATCTTGAAGGACATCTCAATTCTCTAATTGCACCGCGAGGAGGCGAGGATCGAGGAGTGAGGAGGCTTCCCGAGGAGTCATGAGCGAGGATACACAGGTGCATCCTTTGCGGAAGTCTTTCTCATCGAGAAACATGACGCATGTATAAATTATCTTATCACAATATATCTGTCACAATAATATAAATATATGCTTTACTTTTACAGTTTAAATAAACTTTATACCTCATATATTTCAATGGGGCATCTTGCTTTATTAACATTTATTATATATTTTTTTTAAATAACCAAACTTTATTAACATATGGATAGGTCCCTGAAGTGCAGCTGATGATGCTTTGAAGTGACGCTAAAGGGAGCGAGGATATATAATTTCACTTGATTCAATTCCTACGTTCTCGCATCTTTTCCTTGCGTCCTTCCCTCGCATCCTGAAGAGGTGGAGCTAAGATGCGAGGAAAGGAAGCAAGGAAAGGAAACGAGGATGCACAAATAAGAATTGAGAAGCACCCACTGTCGTTGTCAGAGCGTGATCAGACCTCACTAACCGAGTGCTGAACGCAGTTGGACATAGTGGTGTTTTAGAGGTAAAAAATGATATAAATACTGTTCGGTTTCTCTGACAAACCGATCGTTTCGTGTCTTAGAACAATCAATGTGTCGTCAAGAGCCGCAGGGTTTAATATGGATTGAAACAAAGTCACCTACATCTTGGATGTGCTGGGGGTAAGCAGATAAACATCAAATTTTCATTTTTGGGTGAACTATCCCTTTAACATTGCAGACTAATGTTATTTTAAGCATTTGTTCTCCGCCAACACAAATCACAGGGATTAATTGCAGCTGTAATTACATGCAGGTATTTTTTTTAAATATAAGTACAATGTAAAACATGCATGTTAACAATAAGTGCATTGTATCAAAATTATTAATTTAAATATTAGTACATAAAGAAAGACTATGTATAATATAAAGTGGGACCCACATATTGTTACAAGATTTATAAACTACTCATATAGCACAATCTTTTCTGATTGAATTTGTTACTTTGTTACACTAATAACAAAAGCATAGAAGTGTGTTTAGCATTTTGTTTTAATGTAATAAAATAAATGGCAAACCCTGGCAATTGTTGATTCCATCACCAGTGAACCCTTGTTTGCAGTAGCAGGCATTTTTGGAATCAGTGCAGGTGGCATTCTGGTGACAGGCTGGCAAATGCCAACTAATCTGCATGGTTCCAGCACACTTGAAAACCAAGCTATAAAAAAAAGAAGATAAATACAGATATAAATATATTATAGAAATAAAATTATTTTCAAAAATGAATGCACATGAAATACAGACATTATGTCACATGGTTAGAAACTGAAGTTTAGCATAAAACATCATATTACACAAATGCTTGTTTTCCCTATCTGTGGTTTTGTATCTTGGTTTCAAACACCAAGTTTGATACTTTCTTAAATTACTATTTTCTTAAACTACTTTCTTAAATTACCATATAAATTATATTTTACTGGTAGTCCACTGTATAAAGAATTTTTGGGTAAAATATGTCACAGTTTACTTTATTTTGCTGTCCTGACTTACATAAATGAACTATAGTGCCCTGCACCCACTAGTAAAAATAAATAAAAAATATAAAAAATGTCTGCATAATTTTTGGTTTCTCTCTCTCTCTCTCTCTCTCTCTCTATATATATATATATATATTGGGCATGTTGTCAGATTAATGCTGACAATATTTTGTGTGTGTGTGTGTGTGTGTGTGTGTGTGTTTTCATATTTTTTTTATCATTTAAATTCAGCTGAAAAGCAAATAAATGGCATATAATACATTTACATAATACACAAATATGTATTCTTTTACATTCTATATATAGACAATATTCTTTTTACATTCTATATATAGACAATATTTTTGTGTGTGAGTGTGTGTCTTCATAATTTTTTATCATTTAAATTTAGCTGAAAAGCAAATAAATGGCATATAATACATTTACATACACATACATTTACATTTACACCATATAGCGTGACGACATGCTCCACTACAGGCGTCAACATATGATCAATAAACTGTATATATTCCCTGACCAGTAACAGCGTAAAAAAAAGCTTACAGCCAATACTTTAAGGTAAGTACAGAAACTTACTGACAAAAATAAAGATATCTTAAAAAATAGTATTAACTGGAATAAAAAGTATGAGAAATAGTGATGAAAATTATTTGTATGTATTTAACTTGCATTTAATTTATTTATTATTAATTATGCATTTAATTTATTTATCAAGATTTCTTATGTTATGAGTCTTTCCAACATAAATAAATAAAAAAGTAAAGCATCAATTGAGGAATGTAAGTGTATTTAGATCATAGAAGGTGATCAAAGTGACTTACCAGCGAAAAGCAAGAGTTTCATTGGAGAACTGTGGAAAAACTCCATTTCGGAGGTGAGGCTGGAACGTCTTTAAGCAGTAAGTGAATATCTGTGTGACGCACAACACTTCCTTATGTCAGCTTCCTGTTTCTCTAATCCTGACCCTTCCTGTCCGGCTCAATCAACTCACAAAAACACAGAGGGACACAACAGCTCATCCTCACGCACACAACGCTACACTGTACACAATCATACAAACAATTTACTGATGATTTCTGAAGTCTAAATGTGTTGAACCACTAGAAAATGAGTTTGTGCAACCTGAAGATTAATGTCATCCAGTATGATTTGAGAATTTACCAATCTGTGTGCTTCAATGAAAGCAAGTACAAAGTTGTCCACATGGTCAGTGTCACATATTTGCTTATTTGATGATGTCATTGAAGTTTTATTGCTTATATTATTTGGTTACAAAATAGCTCACATTTCTTGCAGCCAAAAACTTTACACTTTATAGAAATTTCTATCAACAGAGTGTAGGTATCAGAGTTGGGTGGAGGTATTTTTAACCACAGACTTCTTTGTTGTAGACGTCTGCAAGAAATGTGTGTTTGAAGATAAGAAACAAAACCACCGAGGACTGGCTGAACCACAACACCCACTAGAAGAACCCACTAGGGGAAGCTGAAAGACAAACTTTGACCTTTGTTTCAGGATTGCTTAATACTGTCCCTTTATTTCTTGGTCACTAGATGCCAGCAGTCTCAAAGAGTATTTTGACACTTAAACAGTCTGAATATCATTGCATTAGATAACAAAATGTCAAACCAAGCGGCATCTACAAACAAATGACTTTAGAGATTTTCTCTCACTATATGCATCACTTTTATTGATGCAATTTCTTTGAACTGATTTTTTTGTTTTTTTTTTTACCAACTGGTCTGTAGGTGAAGTTTTTATTATGAAGTTTTCTCAAGTTTAGGTGTCCTAGCAGATATTAACTGACATGTTCCACTAATGTTTGATAACCAGAAAGTGTCTAAATATTTTTGTTGTAACATGTTTTATCATTAAAACCCAACAAGCTTTTTTTGTGAAATCTGGTACTTAAAAAGTGTGCTTGTGAAAAGGTCTGAAATTCTACAATTTCAGTTTGCATAAGTTGATGTGGCTCAGAAGAATTTTTCTTGCATTTGAAATAATCTCAGACTGCTAATCACAGTTTTCAATAAATGCACAGAAAGATCCCACAATTATTGATTTTTCAGCACACTTTTTAAGTACCACATTTCACAAAAAAAGCTTGTTAGGTTTTAATGATAAAACATATTACAACAAAAATATTTAGACACTTTCTGGTTATCAAACATTAGTGGAACATGTCAGTTAAATGCACAGAAAGTTCAGAGTTCTTTGAAGTACTTGCCACTTATTAAAATAGATAGACTAAATAAAGATGACTGTAACATGAACACAGATCCCTCACAGTGTTCTGTAACTTTTATCCCAGTGTGACCCGTGACAGCTGTAATTGCAGCTGTAATTACATGCAGGTATTTTTTTTAAATATAAGTACAATGTAAAACATGCATGTTAACAATAAGTGCATTGTATCAAAATTATTAATTTAAATATTAGTACGTAAATAAAGACTATGTATAATATAAAGTGGGACCCACATATTGTTACAAGATTTATAAACTACTCATATAGCACAATCTTTTCTGATTGAATTTGTTACTTTGTTACACTAATAACAAAAGCACAGAGGTGTGTTTAGCATTTTGTTTTAATGTAATAAAATAAATGGCAAACCCTGGCAATTGTTGATTCCATCACCAGTGAACCCTTGTTTGCAGTAGCAGGCATTTTTGGAATCAGTGCAGGTGGCATTCTGGTGACAGAACTGGCAAATGCCAACAAATCTGCATGGTTCCAGCACACTTGAAAACCAAGCTATAAAAAAAAAGATAAATACAGATATAAATATATTATAGAAATAAAGTTATTTTCAAAAATGAATGCACATGAAATACAGACATTATGTCACATGGTTAGAAACTGTGAAGTTTAGCATAAAACATCATATTACACAAATGCTTGTTTTCCCTATCTGTGGTTTTGTATCTTGGTTTCAAACACCAAGTTCGATACTTTCTTAAATTACTATTTTCTTAAACTACTTTCTTAAATTACCATATAAATTATATTTTACTGGTAGTCCACTGTATAAAGAATTTTTGGGTAAAATATGTCACAGTTTACTTTATTTTGCTGTCCTGGCTTACATAAATGAACTATAGTGCCCTGCACCCACTAGTAAAAATAAATAAAAAATATAAAAAATGTCTGCATAATTTTTGGTTTGTCTCTCTATAAATATATATATATATATATATATATATATATATATATATATATATATATATATATATATATAATTGGGCATGTTGTCAGATTAATGCTGACAATATTTTGTGTGTGTGTGTGTGTGTGAGTGTGTGTGTGTGTTTTCATATTTTTTTTATCATTTAAATTCAGCTGAAAAGCAAATAAATGGCATATAATACATTTACATAATACACAAATATGTATTCTTTTACATTCTATATATAGACAATATTCTTTTTACATTCTATATATAGACAATATTTTTGTGTGTGAGTGTGTCTTCATAATTTTTTATCATTTAAATTTAGCTGAAAAGCAAATAAATGGCATATAATACATTTACATACACATACATTTACATTTACACCATATAGCGTGACGACATGCTCCACTACAGGCGTCAACATATGATCAATAAACTGTATATATTTCCTGACCAGTAACAGCGTAAAAAAAGCTTACAGCCAATACTTTGAAGTACTTGCCACTTATTAAAATAGATAGACTAAATAAAGATGACTGTAACATGAACACAGATCCCTCACAGTGTTCTGTAACTTTTATCCCAGTGTGACCCCGTGACAGCAAGACGGAGGGTGCGGCTTTTCCTCCTGCCTTCAAACAATAAGACGGGACCTTCTGCCCCCAACACTTCCGCTCTGTACTGGGATGGTGTTTACTGTAAGTACTAAATAAGTTGTCACATGGTTTATCTTGACTGCCCCCTTGTGGCTAATTTTGTATAAGACAACAAAAAGGGTTAAAACCTGCAGTTCAAGAATTTGCACTTTCTTATTATAAACTGCTAAACATGACACAACCTAAAGATAGACATTTATAATATGTGTGTGTATATATACAGTTGTGCTCAAAATGATTCATACCCATGGTAAGTATGACCAAAGAAGGCTGTGAAAATAAATCTGCATCGTTAATCCTTTTGATATTTTATTTAAAAATATCTACAAAAATCCAACCTTTCATTGGAGAAAAATAATTTTAAATGGGGGGAAAATCTCATTATGAGAGAAATGTTTTTCTCTAATACACACTGCTCACAATTAATCATACCCTTTTATTCAATACTTTTTACAACCTCCTTTTCCCAAAATAGCAGCTCCTGACTCTTTTTCTATAATGCCTGATGAGTTTGGAGAACACCTGATAGAGATCAGAGATCATTCCTTCATGCAGAATCTCTCCAGACCCTTCAGATTCCCAGCTTCCATGTTGGTGCTTCTTCTCTTCAGTTCACTCCACTCATTTTCTTTAGGGTTCAGGTTAGGGGAACTGGGATGGCCAGGGCAGAAGCTTGGTTTTGTGTTCAGTGACCAATTTTTGTGTTGGTTTTGATGTTTGTTTTGGATCATTGTCCTGATGGAAGATCCAACCACAGCCCATTATATGACTTCTAACAGGGACAGTCAGGTTTTGATTTTTTATCTGTTAGTATTTGATAGAATCCATGATACCATGTATCTGAACAAGATGTCCAGGACCTCCAGCAGAAAAAAATAGGCCCACAACATTAAAGATACAGCCGTATATTTCATTGTACACATGAGGTACTTTTTACCCCTGTGTGCACCAAACCCATCTTGAGTGTTTGCTGCTAAAAAAAGCTATTTTTATTTTTCTCGATTTAAGCTAATACTTCAAATCTCAAGGTTAAATCAGAAGATTTTTTGTAAAAATGTTTCTGCAACACCTGCCAAAAATAGTATATAGCTCCACTGTGGTTTTTAACAAATTTTCAAAAAAAAAAACATCCCCCCCTCTGTTTTTTTCACAAATCGCACCCTGAATATATCTCTCAAAATGGATCTTTACAAAGTGTAGTATATGCAGTATATCAGATCATGTAAGTATGGTATTTATTTGGATGTTTACATTTGAATCTGAATGAGTTTTTTTTATAGTATGCCTCGGCTAACGGGGCTAAAGCTAACACTGCACACTGTTGGAGAGATTTATAAAGAATGAAGTTGTTTTCATGAATTATACAGACTGCAAGTGTTTAATAATGAAAATAACGACATGGCTCTTGTCTCCGTGAATACAGTAAGAAACGATGGTAACTTTAACCACATTTAACAGTACATTAGCAACATGCTAACGAAACATGTAGAAAGACAATTTACAAATATCACTAAAAATATCATGATATCATGGATCATGTCAGTTATTATTGCTCCATCTGCCATTTTTCTCTATTGTCCTTGCTTGCTTACCTGCATAAAGTCTGTTGATTCGGCTGTGCTGCTCCAGACGTTAATACTGGCTTGTCTAATGCATTGAACATGGGCTGGCATATGCAAAAGTTGGGGGCGTACAGTCGGTGTTATGTTGAGATTCGCCTGTTCTTCAGAGGTCTTTTGCACAAATCAAATTTTCATAAGAAGGGAGGAAACAATGGTGTTTGAGACTCACTGTATGTCTTTTCCATGTACAGAACTCTAATTATTTAACTATGCCGAATAAATTAAATTTTCAACTCTAGGGCACCTTTAACGCGTTAAGGATTTTGAATTAATCGCATGCGTTAACGCGTTAACGTTGACAGCCATAATATATATATATATATATATATATATATATATATATATATATATATATATATATATATATATATACTGTATATTACAAATAAATGTTTTAAAATCTTTTCTTTATATTTATCTCAAAATTCTGAAAGAATTGTAATGGTTTCCACAAAAAAATATTAAGCACCACAACTTTTTACAACATTGATAATAATATGCTACATGTCTTGAGCTCCAAATCAGTAATGATTTCTGAAGAATCATGTGATACTGAAGGCTGCAGTAATGGCTACTGAAAATTCCGCTTTGCCATTGCGGGAATAAATTTAATTTAAAAATATATTAAAGTAAAAAACAAATATTATTATTATTAAATTGTAATAATATTTCACAGTATTACACTTTTACTGTATTTTGATCAAATCAGTGTAGCCTTGGTATTGGTAATGCACTGTAGCCTATATATGGACACCCTGCGTTATTTAGTCAAATGTCCACACATCAAGTTCAAATTGTCCCCTCTAAACTAAAATTCCAGTGACATCATATTTTTGCAACTGGGAAACAAGTAAACACAATTAAGCCACACTGGCATACAATCAGGCAAGAATCAGCTATATAATGAATGTAGATTTTAACCAGAACATTGAAATGCATTGTTTAGACACTAATTTTTAGGGCGGATCAGTTGTGACATTTTAATTCAGGCAGGTTTTCACAGCAGACAAAACAATGATTTGACATTTTTGCATGTTACCTTTAGTTTTTCCCTTATGCCAAACCTTCAAATATTACACTAGGAAAAAATATGTTTGTTTTATGTTTAAAATAATAATAATAATAATAATAATAATAATAATAATAATAATAATAATAAAAGAGTAAAATAAACAAACCATTTTGATGTTTTTTTCCCTTTATGACAGTGTGGTTTTTGTAAGTCAGTATTCATGGCTGTCTTTGTTCATGTCCTCTATCTCGCCTTCACAAATAAAGCTGCACCTAGATCCTTTTAACTTTGGCGTGTGAGCCTACATTATACAGCCACAGCAAAATAGTCTGCTGGTGCTGTAGTGAAGTCTGGACCATCTTTGAGGATAAAATTGATGGTTGCGAAACTCTAAACAAATTAAACTGTATATTGCGATTTTCTCTGGGACTGAAGTTTCAAGATGAGTAAGCACTCAAAGACCAGTCCTTATAAAGCACTGCCCCTCCTGCCTCAAAGCCTCATAAATATATTTGTCTTGCCTGTCTTTGCCTGAGATTCACCACAGTTGACTGAACTAATCCATATTCCCTGCAGTTTAAGGGCAGTATTTCCATTTTGAGAACCACTTTTCTTGCGAATTTGCACATGCCTCATGGGCAGCAAGTGTGGACAAATGCATCATTTGCTCTCCTGTGACGTGTAGCTCATTTTAAACCTGAAAGCAAGAAGCAAGGAAGACACTTTTTGTGCCCGCAAGAGGATGTGTTCCACTTGCCATTGTGCTCCTGTGTGCACATACATACGTATGAGACAGGCATCATATTCTGATGAAACGATAGCCTAAATGTTGGAGGGCATTGGAATTGTTTTTGGTGAATTTTAATGCTCTGTTCTGTATTTGGGGTTAAGAGTTTATTGCGAGTAAAACAGGGACTTATCATTTGACTTTTTGCTTTGAGTTATCAGATACTGATACAAAAGACCATTCCAACTAATACTAAACTAATTTTCTTTTTATTTATGTTATACTAATACTTTCAATTTAAGACGTTTAAATGAAACATATTCTACTCAACTATAAGCTCGATTTCATGTGTAATTGCATTTCAAAATGCTATTTGTAATGTCACATCACACAAAACTGAGCAAAACTGAGCATTGCAACATTATAATCCTGCAGATTTGAAGTTTGCATTCTTTTTATTCAGATTAGGAGGTCACACAGGTAACAATCTACGTAGAAGATAGAAGAGGTTTTAAAACAGGTTCACATTTGCCCATCTACTGTACGTCCCGTCACTTCAAGCTTTTTCTTTGTGGCCTAAAAGGACGGAGGCTTGAGGCCTTGTATTGACCGATAAAGCTCTCAACAAAGTGACTTTCAAAATTTTGTTATCCTCTTCCCCAAGTCCCACCAGCTCTGGAGATATTTACAAAGCTGGACCTTCGAGTGCCTACAACCTCATTCGGATACAGGAAAGGGGGCGAGTGGACAACCATAATCCTAACACCTACAGGCCACTATGAATATCAAGCTATGCCGTATGGGCTGGCTAACACCCCTTCTGTCTTCCAAAGGTTTGTGAACGAGGTGTTCCTGGAGTTTCTCCATTGTTTTGTGATCACCTACATCAGGGATGGGCAACTTTGATAGTGACAAGGGCCAACATTTTTTCTCCTTCATACAAAGGGGCCAGATCACTAATCCACACTCACACCTTTTACACCATTTTACTCAATTTACTTTTTATTAAGGGAAATCAATGCATAATTAATGTAATTTGTTTTTAAAGATTTTATTAACTATAAAACTTGTGCAATTATGCTAATACAAATCGGAAACTTTGTTTTCAGCTGACAAGCAATATTACCCCAACAAGCAAATGTAAACATCTCAATTGTATTGTCTGTAAATTTGCAACAAACAAATGTACAGATGTCCTGTTTGTAGGTTACAAGCCTAGAGACCATTCTCAACTCAACTTCAAAAATAAATAAATAAATAAATAGTTGTTCCATATGGTATTACCATAATTCACATCTACATATTACCATGAATAAATAAACTGTTTTTAAAAATATATAAGAACATGCAGTGCATACATTTCTGTCATGCATTTGACAAAAAGGTTTTGTTGACTATGCATTTTACCTTTGAAATCTAAGACAAGTGCAACTCTGGCATCACAGGTGTATCTTTTATACTTCTCATGAGCCGCTTTTCCACCGTCGGGCCAAACCGTTTTCTTAGCTTAACCCTCTGGAGTCTGATTTAGGGTCCTGGAGTAGTTTTGACATGCCCTGACATTTGTGCTTTTTTCAGTTGCTTATTAACATATTAATGACAAAAGTCTCATTAAACTGTATTTCAGCAGAAACTAGGCTACAATAATATGTGAGCAACAAGTATTGTACATGTGTTGTATTTTTGAGAGAATTACGTATATGCATGAAATATATTATATACGTATATTTTTGAAAAAAAAAAAAAAAATCACTGAAATAAGGCCTCCAAACACATACTAAACATTTTTTTTCAAAAGACTTTTAGGAACTGTATATTTTAGTCTAGAGTTTTTGCTTCACAATGATGTAAAAATCATCTTGCTTACTCAGTCATATAAAACATATATAAAATTTTTGTTTAGGAAGGCCATATTTGAGGAGGCGTGAATTTTCATGAATAATGCTGTGATTCACACCTGAGGAGATTAAGACCCTGCTCCTAATGACCCACATAATGAGTCATTTAGTGAGGAATGTGACTGAGTGCACAACATTTGTTTTTTCCTGTGAATGTACACAATTAAAAAAAGACATTCCACAGTTTTTAATAATATATAACTCTTATTTGTATGTCCAAAATTGATGGAGTATTTTGAGTCCCGTTCGCACTGGTAAGAAAAAAAATGAGGTGGTATCGTCAGCGCGATGGCCGACCCATGAGTGTTAACTGTTACATTCCGTGCCAATCCGAGCTGGGGTGCGTTTCCCAAAGCGAACTATGGTCGTAAGTTCTGTCGTTACCAATAGAGTTCAATGGGACTTGCGACCATAGTTCACCAACGATGCTTTCGGGAAACGCACCCCTGGCCGGTACGGATATGGTTTCATTTTCCACTGTGAGGCTGATAATGGACCTCTTTGGAATAATAATAATATTGTTATAATAATAGTAATACAAACAAGTCAGTTGTTACCATGGTAACATCCCGGGTTAATTCACTTGAACCCTGTTCCCTGAAAAAGTGGGATCGAAAATGCTGCGCTTGATTCAGCACTATGGGCACAATTTTTGGTGTGACAAGCTGTGAATATGTGTGCAACATGTCAATGAAATTGACCTAGAATTTTATAGCCTCTGGCAGTGACATCATCAGAATGTGCCTGTATCAGAGGCTATAATTAGATACAGGTGCATCGTCAGGTATTTTTGTCTGAAGATTAGTCCTGGGACATCCTCAGTGCGGCAATGAAGTGCAGCATCTTGTTCCCGCTTTTTCAGGGAAAAGGTTTCAGTGAGGTAACCCGAGACGTTCCCTTTCAAAAGCTACACTTAATGCTGCGCTTGATTCAGCTCTATGGGAATGAGAACACCCATGCCACCGCACTGGAGGTGTCTTGACCCCTACAGTTGTGTAGTGTGTGCTCACAAGAACGCAAGACAGGTCTCAGACATGATCTTGTGATGTTGACTCAAGGATGTTAGAGCCCGGAGTGGCATGAACACCCAAACTGTAAAATCTTATGAATGTGTGTGGAGAGAACCAGCCTGCCGCATTACAAACATACTGCAGGGGGCACCCCCTGCCAAAGCTCTGGAAGAGGCGACCCCCCTGGTACAATGAGCCCTACTGGCGAAGCTTGACCGCACGCCTCATATTCAAGGGCAATAGCATTCCTCACTCAATATGACACTGTCTGTTTCGGCCTCCATGACAAATTAATAGTTGCTCTGACTTACGCCACTGACTAATGCGGTGGATGTAGGTCTGAAGAGCACGGACTGGACACAGCCTGTGAAGTCTCACCTGATCCGGAATTGTGAACGGCGGAGGGCAGAAGGCTTCAAGAGTGACCTGATGTGCAGTCGGGAAAGTGACCTTTGGCAGTCAGAATGAGGATGCAGAATTGCTTTCACCATTCCTGGGGCAAAGTCTAACCAGGATGGTGAAACAGACAGAGCCTGAAAATCCCCAATTCTTTCAAAGAAGTGATAGCCATAAGAGAAAACATCTTGTCAGGCACCGACTCTAGAGGTCCAAAGGGGTCTCAACCAGACCCTCAAGGACTATACCTAAGTCCCGTGAAGGGATCTTGGCTCAGCCGTCTGACCCCACGAACGAAGCGAGTGAGCAGAGGATGCTTTCCCAATGGCACCCTGTCAATCAATGCATGGCAAACCAATAAACCGGCCACATAAACCCTGAGGGTGGCATGTGCCTGCTGATAATTCTCCTGCAGGAAGTCCAGAACTGAATCAATCTGGCACTTAACTGGATTTGCATTACATGCAGTGCACACCTTTTCAAAGACACCACATTCTGGAGAGAGAGTGGTTGGTAGGGATGGACCCATCTCTCACTCCTCAGCCAGATCGACACGCGAGCCCCCACGACCATAGTGGGTGCTACCCTTCTGATATAAGCAAAGCAAATGCGAAGCACTTTAACTGTGAACATTCCACAATTATCACAATCACCATGCTCACATGCAAGAGCAGCATGCTCTTCTCCCAAACACATAACGCAAAACTGGTGTGTGTGGCATACAGGCATGAGCTTTTTTCAATAACTTAAAATATTTCCATGGCTTTAAATATGACTACTATATGTCCAGCACAAACTCTGCTACAGTAATATCTAAGTATCATGTATGTATGAGTTTGTATTTTGAGAAAACAATGTTTACACGTGGTTAGTGAAAAATCCTATTTTTTTTGTGAAACTGAAATAAGGCCATAAAACACAGACTGAACCTATTTTCATAAGAGTTTTGTAAACTTGTTCTTGTAGACTATAATTTTTACTCTAAAATGATGTGAAAATCCTCCTGAGTACTCATTAACATAAAACTACATTTATTAAAAATTTGTAAGACACATTTTGTGTCAGAAAGACTGTATGCGAGGAGGCGTGAATCATCATAAATACTGAGTGTTTCACACCTGGTAAAACAAAGACACTCCCCTAATGTCCCTATCCATGTCAATGGGACTGGGACAAAAGTAAGAATGTGAGGAGATTAAAAGAATGGATTTTTGATTGTATTTTATAAACATACATAATTAGGTCAAAGTCATATTGAGCACAGAGTCACACAAAACAGTTCATGTTCAACTGGAGAAATAAACAAACATACCTGGCATTTCCAGTGTGCACTTTTTAGGCTTTTTGCTATAAACTGAAGAAAAAACAGCCCCACCATGAGTAGTGAGCTTGTTTTACCATGTTTATCTCAGTCCAGTGTAGTTGAACTTGCTGATGTAGGTACAGCGCTCTCAAAGAAAAATAGTTTGAAGAGATTCATATGAAAGTTTGTGTCAGCAGGACTCATCTGTGGTGCAGGCATCTGATCACTGTAAAAAAAAAAATGTTGTAAGGACCACCCGTCGGCCCAATGAACGGAATCCAACGGCCTGGGTGAAGGTATAATGCATGTATGTCTTTTCAGCGCCACTGTGAAGTTCACTTAATTTTTAGAATTTAGTTTCAGTTTTACTTTAGCTGCTCGCTTAATCTGACTCCAATTTCAAATTATTACTTTTAGATCGTGTTTCAAATTAGCGATTAATCATTTGTCATGTATTAATTTGGATATTTTATTATTCTAGGTACCCTATACTTTCAATTGTTTGTTCATTATGGACCCGATGCTGCACAGAGATATACGGAGGTGGTGTCCCATTACTTTGAAATCTTTGAGTTTTATTGCTTTATTGCAGGGTGTTTGATCTCAGCTTTTGTCTTAGCAGGAAAATCAAGTCTTACTATATATATATATATATATATATATATATAGACACACACATATATATATATATATATATACAAACCCGATTCCAAAAAAGTTGGGACACTGTACAAATTGTGAATAAAAACAGAATGCTATGATGTGGAGGTTTCAAATTTCAATATTTTATTCAGAATACAACATAGATGACATATCAAATGTTTAAACTGAGAAAATGTATCATATTAAGGGAAAAATAAGTTGATTTTAAATATCATGGTATCAACACATCTCAAAAAAGTTGGGACAAAGCCATGTTTACCACTGTGTGGCATCCCCTCTTCTTTTCATAACAGTCTGCAAATGTCTGGGGACTGAGGAGACAAGTTGCTCAAGTTTAGGAATCGGAATGTTGTCCCATTCTTGTCTAATACAGGCTTCTAGTTGCTCAACTAGGTTTTAGTACAGTCTTAGGTCTTCTTTGTCGCATTTTCCTCTTTATGATGCGCCAAATGTTTTCTATGGGTGAAAGATCTGGACTGCAGGCTGGCCATTTCAGTACCCGGATCCTTCTTCTACGCAGCCATGATGTTGTAATTGATGCAGTATGTGGTCTGGCATTGTCATGTTGGAAAATGCAAGGTCTTCCCTGAAAGAGACAAAGTCTGGATGGGAGCATATGTTGTTCTAGAACTTGGATATACCTTTCAGCATTGATGGTGCGTTTCCAGATGTGTAAGCTGCCCATGCCACATGCACTCATGCAACCCGATACCATCAGAGATGCAGGCTTCTGAACTGAGCACTGATAACAACTTGGGTTGTCCTTGTCATCTTTAGTCCGGATGACATGGCGTCCCAGTTTTTCAAAAAGAACTTCAAATTTTGATTCATCTGACCACAGAAGAGATTTCCACTTTGCCACAGTCCATTTTAAATGAGCCTTGGCCCAGAGAAAATGCCTGCGCTTCTGGATCATGTTTAGATATGGCTTCTTTTTTGAAACGGCAACGGTGAATGGCACGGTGGATTGTGTTCACCGACAATGTTTTCTTGAAGTATTCCTGAGCCCATGTTGTGATTTCCATCACAGTAGCATTCCTGTATGTAATGCAGTGCCGTCTAAGGGCCCGAAGATCACGGGCATCCAGTATGGTTTTCCGGCCTTGACCCTTACGCACAGAGATTGTTCCAGATTCTCTGAATCTTTGGATGATATTATGCACTGTAGATGATGATAACTTCAAACTCTTTGCAATTTTTGTCTGAGAAACTCCTTTCTGATATTGCTCCACTATTTTTCTCCACAGCATTGGGGGAATTGGTGATCCTCTGCCCATCTTGACTTCTGAGAGACACTGCCACTCTGAGAGGCTCTTTTTATACCCAATCATGTTGCCAATTGACCTAATAAGTTGCAAATTGGTCCTCCAGCTGTTCCTTATATGTACATTTAACTTTTCTGGCCTCTTATTGCTACTTGTCCCAACTTTTTTGGAATGTGTAGCTCACATGAAATCCAAAATGAGCCAATATTTGGCATGACATTTCAAAATGTCTCACTTTCAACATTTGGTATGTTATCTGTATTCTATTGTGAATAAAATATAAGTTTATGAGATTTGTAAATTATTGCATTACTTTTTTCTTAGTGTCCCAACTTTTTTGGAATTGGGTTTGTATATATATATACACACACACACACACACACACACACACACACACACACACACACACACACACACACACACACTATATTGCCAAAAGTTTTGGGATGCCTGCCTTTATGTGCACATGAACTTTAATGACATCCCATTCTGAATCCGTAGGGTTTAATATGGAGTTGGCCCACCCTTTGCAACTATAACAGCTTTAACTCTTCTGGGAAGGCTTTTCACAAAGTTTAGGAGTGTGTTTATGGGGATTTTTGACCATTCTTCTAGAAGCGCATTTGTGAGGTCAGGCAGTGATGTTGGCGAGAAGGCCTGCCTCGCAGTCTCCACTCTAATTCATCCGTAAGGTGTTCTGTCGGGTTGAAGTCAGGACTCTGTGCAGGCCAGTCAAGTTCCTCTACATCAAACTCGCTCATCCATGTCTCTATGGACTTTGCTTTGTGCACTGGTGCGCAGTCATGCTGGAACAGGAAGGGGCCATCCCTAAACTGTTCCCACAAAATTGCGAGCATGAAATTGTCCAAAATGTCTTGGTATGCTGAAGCATTAAGAGTTCCTTTGACTGGAACTAAGGGGCCAAGCCCATCCTCTGAAAAACAACCCTACACCATAATCCCCCCTCCACCAAAATTTACACTTGGCACAATGCAGTCAGGCAAGTACCATTCTCCTGGCAACCACTAAACCCAGACTTGTCCATTGGATTGCCAGACAGAGAAGCGTGATTCGCCACTCCAGAGAACATGTCTCCACTGCTCTAGAGTCCAGTGGCGGCGGGCTTTACATCATTGCATCTGACGCTTTGCATTGCACTTGGTGATGTAAGGCTTGGATGCAGCTGCTCGGCCATGGAAACCCATTCCATGAAGCTCTCTACGCACTGTTCTTGAGCTAATCTGAAGGCCACATGAAGTTTGGAGGTCTGTAGCTATTGACTCTGCAGAAAGTTGGCGACATCTGCGTACTGTGCTCCTCAGTATGCACTGACCCCACTCTGTGATTTTACGTGGCCTACAACTTCGTGGCTGCTTCGAGTTGCTGTTGTTCCCAATTGCCTCCACTTTCTTATGATACCACTAACAGTTGACCGTGGAATATTTAGTAGTGAAAAAATGTCACGAATGGACTTATTGCACAGGTGGCAACCTATCACCATGCTTGAATTCACTGAGCTCCGGAGAGCGACCCATTCTTTCACAAATATTTGTAGAAGCAGACTGCATGCCTAGGTGCTTTATTTTATACACCTGTGGCCATGGAAGTGATTGGAATAAATCTGCAAAAATTTCAACAATTCTGTGTTTTTCTGTCAATATGGGGTGCTGTGTGTACATTAATGAGGAAAAAATTAACTTAAATGATTTTAGCAAATGGCTGCAATATAACAAAGAGTGAAAAAAAATGAAGGGGGTCTGAATACATGATACTGAATATACAATATTGAGTTGTGGAGTCTGAGTTATTTACAAACCCGATTCCAAAAAAGTTGGGACACTGTACAAATTGTGAATAAAAAAGGAATGCAATAATTTACAAATCTCATAAACTTATATTTTATTCACAATAGAATATAGATAACATATCAAATGTTGAAAGTGAGACATTTTGAAATGTCATGCAAAAATTATCTCATTTTGGATTTCACGAGAGCTACACATTCCAAAAAAGTTGGGACAAGTAGCAATAAGAGGCCAGAAGAGTTAAATGTACATATAAGGAACAGCTGGAGGACCAATTTGCAACTTATTAGGTCAATTGGCAACATGATTGGGTATAAAAAGAGCTTCTCAGAAGTCAAGATGGACAGAGGATCACCAATTCCCCCAATGCTGCGGCGAAAAATAGTGGAGCAATATCAGAAAGGAGTTTCTCAGAGAAAAATTGCAAAAAGTGTGAAGTTATCATCATCTACAGTGCATAATATCATTCAAAGATTCAGAGAATCTGGAACAATCTCTGTGCGTAAGGGTCAAGGCCAGAAAACCTGGATGCCCGTGATCTTCGGGCCCTTAGACGGCACTGCATCACATACAGGAATGCTACTGTAATGGAAATCACAACATGGGCTCAGGAATACTTCCAGAAAACATTGTCGGTGAACACAATCCACCGTGCCATTCGCCGTTGCTGGCTAAAACTCTATAGGTCAAAAAAGAAGCCATATCTAAACATGGTCCAGAAGCGCAGGCGTTTTCTCTGGGCCAAGGCTCATTTAAAATAGACTGTGGCAAAGTGGAAAACTGTTCTGTGGTCAGACGAATCAAAATTTGAAGTTCTCTTTGGAAAACTGGGACGCCATGTCATCCGGACTAAAGAGGACAAGGACAACCCAAGTTGTTATCAGCACTCAGTTCAGAAGCCTACATCTCTGATGGTATGGGGTTGCATGAGTGCATGTGGCATGGGCAGCTTACACATCTGGAAAGGCATCATCAATGCTGAAAGGTATATCCAAGATCTAGAACAACATATGCTCCCATTCAGACGTCGTCTCTTTCAGGGAAGACCTTGCATTTTCCAACATGACAATGCCAGACCACATACTGCATCAATTACAACATCATGGCTGTGTAGAAGAAGGATCCGGGTACTGAAATGGCCAGCCTGCAGTCCAGATCTTTCACCCATAGAAAACATTTGGCGCATCATAAAGATGCGACAAAGAATACCTAAGACAGTTGAGCAACTAGAAGCCTGTATTAGACAAAAATGGGACAACATTCCTAGTCCTAAACTTGAGCAACTTGTCTCAGTCCCCAGACGTTTGCAGACTGTTATAAAAAGAAGAGGGGATGCCACACAGTGGTAAACATGTGTTGATGCCATGAAATTTAAAATCAACTTATTTTTCCCTTAAAATTATAAATTTTCTCAGTTTAAACATTTGATATGTCATCTATGTTGTATTCTGAATAAAATATTGAAATTTGAAACTTCCACATCATTGCATTCTGTTTTTATTCACAATTTGTACAGTGTCCCAACTTTTTTGGAATCGGGTTTATTTCATTTCCTGGACAGGAGGGGTCATCACAATCATTCTCTTGCTATCTTTAACCTGCCAGCTCTGGACTGGGAAGAATTAAAGGATTAGTCCACTTTTAAATAAAATGTTCCTGATAATTTACTCACCCCCATGTCATCCAAAATGTTCATGTCTTTCTTTCTTCAGTCGAAAAGAAATTAAGGTTTTTGATGAAAACATTCCAGGATTATTCTCCTTATAGTGGACTTCAATGGCCTCCAGACGGTTGAAGGTCACAATTACAGTTTCAGCGCAGCTTCAAATGGTTTTAAACGATACCAGATGAGGAATAAGGGTCTTATCTAGCGAAACAATCGGTCATTTTCGAAAAAAAAAAAAAAAAAATACAACTGTATATGCTTTATAAACACAAATTATCGCCTTGCACGTGCTTCCGATTTCCGCATTCTTCAAAAAGCTTACGGCAATGTCCTAGCTTCCCTATTCTACTTACGGAAAAAATGAAACGCCGCATTCGTTTTGTAAGTTGAATAGGGAATGCGTAGGACGTACAGCGTCAGCGTTTTGAAGAATGCGGAAAGTGAAAGCTTGTGCAAAGTGATAATTTGTGTTTAAAAATCATATATAGTTGTATTTTTTTAGAAAATGACCGATCGTTTCGCCAGATAAGACCCTTATTCCTCGTCTGGAAACCCTTTGAAATTGCACTGAAACTGTAATTTTGACCTTTAACCGCCTGGAGGCCATTGAAGTCCACTATAAGGAGAATAATCCCGGAATGTTTTCATCAAAAACCTTAATTTCTTTTCGACTGACGAAAGAAAGACATGAACATCTTGGATGACATGGGGGTGAGTAAATTGTCAGGAAAATTTTATTTGAAAGTGGACTAATCCTTTAAGAAGATCCCAGAAGGATGACCAAACTCTGCAAGATCTATGGAACAAAGCAAGTCATCCTCCACATGACCCAGACCATATTCACTATGTTGTGCAGAATCAATTTTTGTTCAGATGCATTCCTGACCCTTTGAAAGGTAGTAGTTTGCAAGTGGTTATTCCCAAGAATCTTCTTCAGAAATTCCTTGAATTTGTCCATGATAACCCATTGAGTGGACATTTGGGGCGTATGAAGACATTACGTAGGTTGCTCAATGTGGTATATTGGCTAAAAATTTGATGGAATGCTTGGATTCAGTTCAGACAATGTCAGGTTTGCAAACAGTCTAAGCCAGGGGTTTTCAAACCTGGAGGACCCACAGCCCTGCATGTTTTGTATGTCTCCCTTATTTGACACACCCACAGTCTTGCAGTCTCTACTAATGAGCTGATGAGTTAAATCAGATGTGTTACATGAGGGAGACATACAAAACATGCAGTGCTGTGTGTCCTCCAGGACAGGTTTGAAAACCGCTGGTCTAAGCCATGTATATCCATGCTCTCTGGACATCTACAAACTATGCCCATCAAGGAACCTGGATATATGGCGAGTCTGGATCTAAAGGGCCCTTTCCCAAAAAATGTCTAAATTGAATGAGTACCTGTTAGTTGTTGTGGATTATTGCAGTAAGTGGGTAAAAGTGTTCCCGTTACACTCAGCGAAACACTCGTTGTAGTAGACAATTCTTATCAATGAGATGTTTATTCACTGGGGAACACTGACTTACCTGGTATTAGATCGAGGGCCTCAATTCACAGGAGACCACAAAGGAAGTACTACTAACCAGAAAAAACAGCAGGAGACGTTTGAAGGAGGAGATCTTGTTTGGGTTTGTACTCACCCATTGTCTCAGGTAGGGGATGCGTTCATGGCAAAGTTAGCCCCTAAATGGCAAGGTCCTGCAAAGGTGATCAGACAACTGAACAAAGTTAATTTTACAATTTGAATTGTCAAATGACCCCATTTAAACTGAAACTTAACAAGTAGAGAATTTAAAAAGATTTTACAGTTGTCATCGAGGACGATGGATCCACAGGCACAGATGGAGAGCCGATGGAAACGAGTGACATTGCTGGCACTGGAGATCTCAGGTGATGCTGCATCTATGAGCATTGGAAAGTGGAGCCAGAGTATCCTAGGGTTGAGGCGGTGCAGGTGGTGTAAAGGTAAGTATAACACAGTCCATGCAGGTCGATGAAATGAATAAGTCATAGTTCATACTGTCCTTAGTGCTGTCTAGAAACAGTGATGATGAAGGTACTGGATAGGACAGGATAGGGTGTGAATCGCTTAACTCCTTACTGAAATTTATCAGCCAGTCCTCATTGTCCATCTTCACTACTCCCTCATCCGCTGATGTCAAGGGCTCACACCCCTGGTCAGACTCATGATGGAACTCCACTTCCTTGGCGATGGTCAGCTCTGTTCCCCTTTCCTCAGGGCTCTGGCTGACACATCAGTGGGTGGTAGCTCTCTGTTCTGTGGGGGGCTCACATGAATACTCCGAAGTCGATGGTGGTAATTCGGGCTCTGGGTCTAGGCTGTGCTCAGGACCGGGGCCGGACATTCTCTCCAGACACCTAATGACGAATTAACTCCATTCCAAGTCCAGGGTTGTCTGAGGATTTCAACATGTTGATGAAAATTAGCCCTGAACCAGAACAGTTTCTTCAGGGTCTCAATTGTTGAAAGGGCTGGTGAGTGCAAGACGACAGACGTTTGTTAAAAAGGTAAGAAAATTGGTGCTCTCCTGAGCCACCAAAATAAATTGAGCTCTTAAATTCATTTCATTTTGGAGGTCCAGGTTATCTGTCACGGGTGCTTGCAGGCTGACAGAAGAAGACGAAGAACAAATTTCCAACACAAAGTTTATTGAGAATAATCCAAAATGCAGGCAGACAGGCAGGGCAACACACACTAAATGCAAGGGTGACCGGACAAACATAGTAAACAAGAGGTACTTAAAGGGTTAGTTCACCCAAAAATGAAAATTATGTCATTAATGACTCACCCTCATGTCGTTCCAAACCCGTAAGACCTCCGTTCATCTTCGGAACACAGTTTAAGATATTTTAGATTTAGTCTGAGAGCTTTCTGTCTCCTCCATTGAAAGTGTATGTACGGTAGACTGTCCATGTCCAGAAAGGTAATAAAAACATCATCAAAGTAGTCCATGTGACATCAGTGGGTTAGTTAGAAGTTAATGACATAATATTCATTTTTGGGAGAACTAACCATTTAAATGTTGATTAACTAAAAGACGAACAGCTGTGATGATTAGTGTTAAAGGATTAGTTACCTTTTAAATGAAAATGAGCCCAATCTTTACTCACCCTCAAGCCATCCTAGGTGTATATGACTTTCTTGTTTCTGACGAAGACAATCAGAGAAATATTAATAAATATCCTGATGCATCCGAGCTTTATAATGGCAGTGATAGGGTTCAATGATTATGAGCTGTAAAAAGTGCTTCCATCCACATCCATCCATCATAAATATGTGCTCCACACAGCTCCGGAGTGTTATTAAAGGCCTTCTGAAACTAAATGATGCATTTGTGTAAAAAAAATCCATATTTAAACAAGTTATGAAGTTGATTATCAAGCTTCCAACAGACCGCCTTCCGTATTCAATGTACGCAGAAAGTGTAAACCTCTTGCAGTTCACAAAGCTTACGCTACGTCATTAAACTTATGGAAAAAGTGTAATTGATGCGATGCCAGTTTACACTTTCTTCATAACTTGTATACGGAAGGCGGTCTGGCTGATATGATTTGGGGATAGGGGCAAGAATGAGAATCAGGAATTTCTACTGAAATTCTAGTGGTCTTTACTCTACACATTACATGAATGTTCTGTTTGGCGGACATTTAGGTTGTTGATTATTTCTGTTTCATTTAGTCTCCTGTTTTTTCTCTTTGTAGTTCCTGTCTCCTTCTGCTCTAGAAGTGACAAGGGGTAAATCCATCCTCTGCCAATGGCTGAATACGTCCTGATATTGTTCCTAGTATTACTTTGAGTCATCAACTTGGGACTTACAGTGTAGTTTATTGCTGGAGGTAGCTAGAAGTTTACTAATTCAGGACCATATTGGGATTTGGGATTTGAACAACTTGGTAAATGTAAGCATCACTTGAAGCAAGCCTCACCCTCATGCTGAGTGGTGTTGAAGCAAAGGACAAATCCCAGGATGATGTCAGTGTTTTTTTGGAGCCTGTGTTGTTGTTTGGTGGGTGTTAATCTGAACATAATCTCTTGTTTTCTCTAGTGTAGGTGTTTGAGTTGTTTGTTTTTGGAGATCATAAATTGAGATTAACACTGGAGAAAAGACGTTGTGGCACGAAAAGGAGAGAAGCCAGGTAAGTAAGTCCACAGTCTTTGTAGGTAGCTTTGACGATATCAAACAATTCAGCTGTGTGAGAGCTGGGTTTGGGAGTGTGTTTCCTCATTTTAACATATCTGTCAGGAGATTAACCTCAGCAGCCTTCTAAAGCCCTGGATACACTGCACGATTTTAGCAATCCTATAAGTTTTATCACACTGTGAGACATGGATCTATTAAACTTGGGAACGACATGCATGTAGACTGTACGATGATGACACCTGTTGACTCGTAGGCTACAATGCAAGTTTCTATAGAAGAATAAAATGTCATCAGCATGCGCTACCATATTTTGTCCAGTCCATACCTTGGATGGCCAGCCTGTGTGGAGTTGGGTGGTCACTTACCTTACCACACCTTTCAAGGTTACTGTTATGAGCCATAAATGGGAGTGTTTAGCCCTATTGGTTATTCATGCTCCAGTTCACAAGGTGATCCTTAGAATACCTTGGCTCTAATTACATGATCCCAATATTTTGTAGGAAAAGATGGAGATTATCTCATGGTTCCTACATTGTCAGATGGTCTGACTGTCTCTTCCTCTACTACAGTGGAGAGTCCAGCAGTCTCTCTTATTCCAAAAGTTCTGATGGAGGTGTTCTCTGAGTCCAAGGTCACCTTCCTTCAGCATTGCCAAGGGGGTTGCACTATCGACCTCTTGCTGGTGCCAGTGCTCTCCAGTTTATAAGTGTATACCCTATCTGTGGCAAAAACTAAAGCTATGGAGGAGTATATTTAGGAGAAGGGCCAGCTTCAACTCCTCCCCATCATATGCCAGTGTGTTGAAGAAACTGGATGAAATATTCTGAATGATACCAATCCACAATCTGACTTGTGATGCACCCCACAATCATAACCACACTATCGTTCATTTGGCCAGAGGAGAACTGGCCCCACCAACTGAGTCTGGTTTCTCCCAAGTTTTTTTTCTCAGTTTCTCTCAAGTCAAGTCACTTTTATATATATAATGCTTTTTACAATGCAGATCGTGTCAAAGCAGCTTTACAGTGGTAACAGGATAATAATTTTGACTGTACAGCAGCTCTAGAAAAAAAAAAATGGTGTCATTGTCCAGCTTAAGGTAGTTCAGTACTGATTCATTCCATTGTAAAAATCATTAGTTATTCATTTAGCGCATTTATCTATACAGCAGCTCTGGAGAAAACAGTGATGTCATCGTCCAGCTGAGTTCAGTTCACATACAATGGTGTCAATGCAGGCAGATTAAAAAAAAAAAAAAAAAAAAAAAACATTGTTGAATATCAAGTTTCCCCAACTAAGCAAGCCAGAGGCAATAGCGACAAGGAACCCAAATTCCATCAGGTGACAAAAATGGAGAAAAAAATCTTGGAAGAAACCAGGCTGTTCTGTCACAGATGAACTCTGATCTGACTCCGCCTTAGTCAAAACCGGCCCCAGCTAAGGCTAGGGCAAAATGAAAGCAGACAACACCCGTGGCAGCATCTACTCGTTCAGTCAAAAGAGCATTCAGCATCCCTCAAGATACAGTGCTTGCAGCTCTCCTCGATATAAAAGGCTCCATCAATATAATACAAGTTAGAGTAGCTGAGCTAGAGAAATATTCCTCTGCAGCCATTCCTCCTTCAGCTAACCCCCTAGACCTTGCAGGAGTGCCCCAGATGTTCCCCACATTATACCTTGACTACAGTGATCCTTGCACCACCCAGTGGTACCTCCTCCATTTAACTGGCTGCAGCAATTCTGTTATGTGCTGTTATTGATAGATGAGGCGAGTACGGAGATCCACAATTATAAAGGTTTATTAATAATCCAGGAGCGAGAGAACAACATACACATGTAACCAAACAAGAGAACAGACAAGGAGTGCGGGGAGTGAGTCCAACTTAAAGGAAGTGCTGATGAGGACAACAGGTGCTGGGAATCCAGGGAGATGGCTGGAAGACTGATGAGGGAAGTGCAGACAGGTGTGCGGAACAGGAGGATTCTGGGAAACGGAGTTCGGGACAGGCATGGATGTAACAGATTCCTGCAAACTTGAGAAACCAGGTCTTAGCAAGTAACAATATCAGTCTATTTAAAATACTGCCCTGCTCTTCTAGGATTATAGATAAAGTAATTTTTGACTGTGGAGATATTTCCGTAGTTCTAAATGAATGTGACCCTAGACTGTCTAAATGTGTCACTTCAAAAATTCAATGTTGCATTCAGAGACACTATTTGTCTTTTTCCAGCTCCGTCTGTGGCTTCTCCCATTCTGTGAATGTATATCCTCAAACTGCCTATTAAACCTCTCAGGCGAAAGCTGGTCAGTCCATGAAAACAGAGCTTAGGTCCAAGATTTCTCCCTGTTTACCAAGCAAAGCTGGAATTTTAGAAGGTCCTGTTATGTTTCATTGTCAATGAACCTGTGTCCTTACCTTAAATGTAAATTTTTGCATTGTTGTGCTATAAGAAAACCAGAAGTAGTCAATACTCTAAGTAAAAAAAAAAAAAAAAGTTCAGATAAAGGCTACTTAATTGGTCCTTTTCATACTTCCCCATTTAATGCATACTGTATAAACCAGGGGTCTCAAACTCAAATTGGCTGGGGGCCATTGCTGTGATTGACAACTCATAGGAGGGCCATTTTAACATTTAAGCACAAGAAAGCACAACATTTCAGAAAATTTACTTTCCTTTGCATTATTTCTCATGTACTTCAAATTTCATTACTAAAATATTTTTGTCATAATTAACAAAAAATGTAAACAGCGGTGTCTCTATCATTGTTACATACAGTATTAGTTTTTAACTGTTAGTGCAAATATTTTTTCCCTTACTTTATCTTAAATAACAACACAATCTTGCACTGAACAACACTGTACTGAACAAATGCAATTGTTGAATACATTTGTACACTCTTTTATTTCTTGCCAGACACCTGGCAGCACTTCTGCTCACACAGCTGAGCCACATTTGTCCAAGATGCCTTTTGAGCATCGGTAATGTTTATTGGTAGCATCGGACGCGTTTTGGTGGATTAATTCGACTGTAAATCTTACTGTAATTTAGGCAAGCATGCTCATAATAGAAGCGTCATTTTTTTTCAGGCACGCCTATGCCGCGGTGAGATGAAAACATCTCAACTTTTCAGAATGCCACAAACGCACCGCAGGTCATGTGACAAGAACCAACTCTTCAGCTTCGGCCTTTCCGTAACAATACTGAAATCTCAGCCGCTCAGCTGATCATAGCTCTACAAGGTGGGTTTTTATTTCTCATCTCCATAAATATATCTAGTTCAGACAGGACCACTTTGGCAAGTTACTTGAGTTTATTGAACACAATTTATCTTTGGCGGTATGGTTCCTTATGGGGGTTCTTGCTCAAATTAATTGAACATAAAAGAGCTTTAACATTAACCCCCCGGAACCATCAGCTTTGGAAATACATAGACTATTAAAGGTGCTACAGAGGATCTTTTTGTTGACTGAGAAACCAAAGACTGTTACTGAGTTTTTGAAATTTCAAGGGAACGCCTCCCAAAACTCATGCACGAGTATTGGAACATGAGTGTTTACCACCGGCATTCACTGTGTCGTGTTAGTGGATTCATTATGTCGGACTCACCGCAGGTAACTGTCACGGTGCACACAAGAACAAGATGTTAGGATCCAGTTGCAGCTTTATTATAGGGAAATCCAAAGTCGTAGTCCAGAAACAGGCAAGGGTCAAAATCCAATGAACAGTCCACAAAACAAAAGCCAGGAGTACAAAGGTGCACATAACATAATACAACAAACCACAACCAAGGACAGAAACAACTGAGTATAAATAGACAGACACTAACAAGGAAACACAAAACAGCTGAGTGCAATGAACGTGGTTAATGAGTCCAGGAGTGAATTATGGGAAATGAAGTCCAAAACAGTGAACAATAGTCCATGTTGGAGTGCCCTCTGGTGGCTAAACTTGGGCACTCCAATCTGTGATCATGACAGTACCCCCTCCTTACGGAGCGGCTACCAGACGCTCCATGAAGAAAAAAAAAAAAAAAAAAACACAACTCTCAGGAAGGAGGTGGACTGGAGGAGGACCAGGGGGAGGGACGGCGGGCCAGGACCAGAGCTCCCAACCGAAGGCTAGGGGGGAGCCGGAGGAACAGACCACGGGGGCTCTAAGAAGGTCGGGGTCCTGGCTGAATGCCAGGGCGGCACTGGAGGAACTGACCAGGCGGGTTCCCTGGGGTCTGGAGTCCTGGCTGGTTGCCAGGGCGGCGCTGGAGGAACTGACCAGGCGGGTTCCAGCAGTTCAGACGGCCAGGGCAGTGGCAGCAGGGCAGAAAGCCTGGACGACGGTGGCAGGACAGAGGGCTTGGTTGACGGCGGCAGGGCTGGCGGCCTGGGCGGCGGCGGCAGGGCTGGCCAAGGGTGCTCCGTGGCCGAATCAGGGAGAGCGGGCAGCTCGGTGACGGCCGCCGTGGCCGAATCAGGGAGAGCATGCAGCTCGGTGATGACAGCGGGCTGCTCTGGGACGACTGCGGGCTGCTCGGGCTGCTCGGGCTGGCAGACTGCTCCAAAGTCCATAGAGCTCGAGTTCATTCTCAGCGCACGCAGGACAGCCAAAACATAAAAAGTGAACACAGCCCTCTGGGCCAAGACAGGACTAACCAGGACAGCAGGCTGCTCTGGAGCGGGCTCACTGGCTGGAGCGGGCTCACTGGCTGGAGCGGGCTCACTGGCTGGAGCGGGCTCACTGGCTGGAGCGGGCTCACTGGCTGGAGCGGGCTCTGGGAAGGCCTCCAAGCCTTGAGGGATGACTGAAGCCTTCCTCCTCTTCCTCCGCTTACGTGAGTGAGGCGGTGACCCTGTGCCCACCTCCTCTGTGGATTCGGGAGCGGATTCACGGGCTGGAGCGGCCTCTGGAGTGGACACACGGGCTGGAGTGGGCTCACAGGCTGGAGCGGGTGCTGGAGGTAGTCGAATCAGCCCATTCCCACGCAGATGCAGGTAATTGGAGAAATTCCAAAAGTTTAACCCCCTTACCAGCTCCATCTCCCACTGCGGCAGAGGTTTATCAAGACACCCATTGAATATGTCCTTGAGGACCACATCAGGGAGATTTAGCCTCTCTGCCCATGACCAAAATCTTTGGGTGAAGTCCCTCACCTCAATACCCCTCTGGCGAAGTGTAGTCAGACCCTGGGGACCACTTTGACTTCCCCGGGTGCTGGCTGGCCGGACTCTCCTGCTGCTGGATCCGATCATGGTGGTTTGTTCTGTCACGGTGCACACAAGAACAAGATGTTAGGATCCAGTTGCAGCTTTATTATAGGGAAATCCAAAGTCGTAGTCCAGAAACAGGCAAGGGTCAAAATCCAATGAACAGTCCACAAAACAAAAGCCAGGAGTACAAAGGTGCACATAACATAATACAACAAACCACAACCAAGGACAGAAACAACTGAATATAAATAGACAGACACTAACAAGGAAACACAAAACAGCTGAGTGCAATGAACGTGGTTAATCCAGGAGTCCAGGAGTGAATTATGGGAAATTAAGTCCAAAACAGTGAACAATAGTCCATGTTGGAGTGCCCTCTGGTGGCTAAACTTGGGCACTCCAATCTGTGATCATGACAAACTCATAATCTGCAGTTGTTACTCCTGTCTCCTGACAAAAACATTGCATGCGGCGCCTGTGGAGTGTGGAAAGTTACTGGAGCACGCAGCCACGCATGTCTCTCACAAGGAACGTCATGGCAGTGATTGACAAGCCAGAGGGCCAATCCGCGCACGTCTCTCACAAGGAACGTAATGGCAGTGATTGACAAGCCAGAGGGCCAATTGGTAGGGCTGATTGGCTGATGTTTTTAAGGCCCTACCTCGTGCACAGATGATGTATATTAATATTATTCCTTTCAGTGCACCTAATAAATAGTCTTTTATCAGTTAGTAAAGACAGTTTCAAGTAATATTGCAAAAATGTATAAAACAAAACATCCTCTGTAACACCTTTAAGACATTTAGTAATGTCTTTAAAAGCGAACATGGTAATCGTGTAGATATGGCAGTGGGACCATGTATCAAAATAAACTACTGTATTTTTGTATTTTAAAAATACTAAAAAATACTTTTACAAGGGGCATGAAATTTCTTCACAAACCTTCCATCAGTTGGCCCATTTGATCTATCCCTTCACCATTACACTGACTCAGTTGATTAAGTAAACAATGTTTGATAGCAACAGCTTTTCTCTGCCCGAGTCATGCAATAAATCTGACATATGCAACCAGTTAAAGGCACAATATGTAGGATTTTTAGATTAAAATATCCAAAAAACACTAGAACAATGTTATATATTTTATTGACTTGTTTACTTACATTATCCCAAATGTTTCCAAGAGTGTTTAAATCCAGAAAAAAAAAGCAATTTTACCGAAGACAAGGACTGTGTCCGTGCGTCACCTATCAATGACATTGATTTCCGATTTCCGGTTTTATTTTTGTTGAAACTATGGAAACATCAAAGACGCTTTAATATATTATCTGTTTTATTACACAGGTGAGCAACTGCTTGGACACATTCATCGACAGAAAACTAATCATGTTACATAACACGTTTAGTCTTATTGTTTAAATCTTGTTTTCTTGATTTACAGCGAGTACCATGTATTACCACGCCTAATATTGATCTATCTTACTGCAGTGTGCAACAAGTGTCTCATAGCAGCTGCTGAGCGAACGTACAGAGTAGCATTATAACAACTTTCAACACTCAAATGTATCTAATATGATAAAACAGCGCTGCTTTACCCCACGTGCACATGACCGGAAGAAGCGGAAGTGGCAACTGCGGCATAATCAAAGATCCGTTGCTGTTGAGACGTGTGTCGCACTCGTCTATTATTAGCAATCGCTCTAGCAGCCTCAGTACTGCTCTCACAGCACTCGGCCATGCTCTGCTTCACACTACAGTAACGTTAATAATCTTGTCCATGAACATGATTTCTGCCTGAGTCCTGTCCTGATTCTTTTCCACCATGATTCCATGAAATCAAGGCATCATCAAACTACACCTTTGTTTTAAATGAGCGATCTCTAGCGGCGAAAATCTACATATTGTGGCTTTAACAGATAAAATATTCACATATCCCTTTGATCTCCAAGATGAAGATTAGATTTAAAGTAACCAACAGTTTAATGTTTGCGAATGACTTATAATTGTATCCTAATTTAGTTACTTTAGTTACATTGCAACTAGTTTCTAACTAATTCATCATTTGATTGTTAATTATAAATATAGGGGGCTGCTGCTCAGTATAATAGTTTTCAAGAACATTATGTAAATTGGTAAACTATTTAGCCTAGGCTACCAAAACGAACATCAAAACTTAACGTGAACTGTTAAAAATTATAGAAATTGAATGGAAAGCTGGCAGTCTGCACATTTTTTACCTTGACTACCTTCTTCCATATGGATCAATTTTCTGTTCTGATCTCAACAAGTCTGGGCAAACTACTGAGTAGGCACCAATCAGATGCTGCAATTTTATGATGTCATCATGTAGACTTCTTACAGAGTATTTTAAGTATTTTGATACAAAATACGAAGCTATTTTCATCAACCCTATCAAATACAAATTACAAAATACTATTTTGTATTTGAAATACGTATTTGAAATACATGTATCATAAATACTGGTTTATGCCATCCCTGGTTATGAGGATGAGTGTCTCTCAGCAGTGAGGTCTATGCCAGCCAGGACTTGAAAGCCTTAGTGATCAGAAACAAAAGAAGACGACAACCAGAAGGTGCACAGTAATATGCTCATGCTTATAATGGGGAGGGAGGGTTGCAAGCAGTTTGAGCATACTTACCGAGCAGTAATGCCATGTATATATGTCCCGTGTCTAATAGGAGAATGGTAGTGGTTGGATCGATTTGACAGCTGACCGCATTAGCTGGTCGCAGCACTATGCCTACGTGGCTTGACTGAACTAACGCTGCGCTCGATTAGTAGAGCTAATGCAAGAACTAGAAGTCAATTTATCCTTTGCTGAAACTCGTCATCGTAGCCAATAGCATAGCAATGACAGATGCCACAGGAGCAAAAGCACTTTGGAAAGAAAGAGAAAGCGGCACGATATGTGAATGGCCCCTTAGAACGGCGACTTTTTCTTTGCATATCAGACAGGTAAACTCCACAAAAAAATACTGCAATGTCCATTTTTCTTGAAACTGTCTGTGTTCCTCATCCACTTTCCTTTTCGGTTTGGAAAAAAACATATTTCATTTGCACTTTGCAGCCAAACAACAAATAAACTACGAAAGCCCCGAACCAGCTCTCATCAAATCTGCCAGAGCGAATCATGTCATTCTTTTGAATATGGAATATGGTATGAGACAACTAGAGAATAATAATAATAATAATTTAGCAGGCCGGATTATGTTTTATTTTTGAGATCAGTTGTGGGCCGGGTGGAGGGGGAGGGGGGCCGTAAATGGCCTGCGGGCCGGCAGTTTGAGACCACTGGTATAACCCTATAGGTGTAGACACTAGGAAACACTCAGGAAAGAAAAGATTAATTATAGATCTATCTTCTCCCCACAATGGCAAAAGTCCTAACATCAACAGTCTTATTCCCAAAGATAAGTTCTCGCTAGCTTATGCCTCTGTAGAGCATGCTATTGTAGTGAACAACAGATGTGATGGCACCAGAGCTTCACAACAGACATTCTTTTGTCCCACTTTGATTAATCAAAAGAATGTGATAGGACCCTCAATGACAAGTAAATGACTATTGTAATCAGGACTGCCAAAGGTGGGAGACAGAAAAGATGACATCAACGGCCCATTGACAATAGGCTAATCTCATCATGAGTTGCCTTTGTTCACCTCAGGCTTCCATGCCTGAGTTCAAGGTATGAATGACCATGGACTCCTAGGGCTGCCAAACCGGTTCTGGCTAGAGCACAGCAAGAACAAAGAAATGCTCAGAAAGGAAGACATTTTCTAAACATATTGGCTTGAAATCACCAAAAATGGACCATGTCCTATGTGTCCTTGTACTCATCCAGGAAACTGTGCACACACAGTGTAAACCACATCTGGAATAAAAGCCAATGCAACTACACCCACTGAGACATAAGTGTGATACCTCAATCAATTCACATCAAGTTTGGACTCTACGAGTTCAGAACACTGCCACAAGGACTTTGAGAAAGGTTTGAAAAAGAAATAAAGCATTTCCAAGGTCCTAAAGACATTGTCTTATTTAACTGTGTATTTTAGAACAATACAACAAGTTTCACAGGATGAAAGGTGGGCGTGTGAAGGGACGGACACCTGGAATGCTGTGACCCAATCACATCACCACATCAGGAAAGGTGAGGATTAGTAATCCCTTCCCCAACGAGAAGGAATAAAAGTTTTCCCAAGTGAACAGACCCTTGTTCTGAGTTTCTGACCTGACGAGGGAAGAACAACAGCACGACCAAGGTGAGACTCTTGCGAGTAAACCTTTCACCGCACGGATCAAGCAGCCAAAGTGCTTCTGCAGAGGACCTTGACTCCTGACCTGCATAAAGTACCTCCAACCTACAGAAGATCCTACGGACCGACCACCATCTGACCTACAGTTCTCTGGATTACACGAAGACCTCCAGCACTCAGTGCAGCTCTGCAGCTGTTGGAAAGCAATCCAGTCTCCCACTGCACATGGAAGGATACCAGTGGACAACGTTTCCCATTCCCGGACTGATCACCCGACCAAGTGAAATGTAAATATAAGCTAACCAAACCTTTTCCAAAAGCCTTGGCATTAGGTTGTTGCTAAATGAGATTGCTATTTGTGTAGAGACTGTTTTTCTAGGGTCAGCGTACACAGATAGATACATTAGACACGTTATCTGTATTCAGAGTAAATGCTTATTTACTTATTTTCAATACCAGCATCCAGAAATACCACAATTGACTCCCTCATAGACTGCTAATTACCCATTCATTGCTTTGTCCAATCCGTTGCTCATCTACTTGGCATTCAGTTTTGTTAACATCCATTTGTGTTGTAGTTTGTAGTTTCTGTCTGATTATTGATTCAATTTTCTTAGTAGTTTAGTCATTTTTCCTTAGTAGTTTAGTCATTTTCCTTTGTAGTATTTAGTGAGTGTGATATTTTACTCTTGTATATCTTTTTGTTAATAAATTCATTTTATTGCAAACTGTGTCATTCTTGTGTTGATAAGCAGAGGCTCTACAAGCTCGCCTGAATCTCACTAAATCCTTCAGATTGGTCAGATGATAAACTTCCTCCAATTTATAAAATATTAATTCAGTTAACAATCTTTCATGATTGTTCTTTATTGTCAAGGTGAGAATCCTGACTGGTGCCCCGAAATATTGGAAGGAATCATCTGACTCAATATTAATATTAATACAAAATATTAATATTAATATTTAAGACCAAAATCACTATATTTGTGGTGCCCTCATGTGAGACTAATCCAAAAATCACTACACTATTCAGTTTATTAGAACTGCTGGGAAAGGTGCATGGCTGGGAAAAGTATATATTACCATGCTTTTTGTCCTTCCACCCCTCTCAATGGCATCTTTTTGGCATCAGGTGGAAGTCAAATTTGCATTTTGCCATGCCCCTCACTTTTGGTTGCCATAGTAACCCAAACATATTTGATTCTCTGTCCGAATCGCTTTGTAAGATCCTACTGAACACTTCGTTTGCACACTTCCTTTGTTTGACTATTTTTTTTTTTTTAGTAGACTTCCCCAACTAAAAACATCTCTAAGCGAGACCTGTTGTCTTTACTAGGACATTTAAATTTCACTATGAGTATCATTCCGAGCGGTCATCTCCAGATTATTGCAGTTGTCAAAATCTGTTACTAGTCTGCAGGATATAATTACTTCGATGAAGGGTGCCAGTCTGATTTATGCTTTTGAGCCCATTCACTTAACGGGTGGAACCAGATTGTTTTTTTCTACATCGATATGTTTCAAAACCTTTGCTTCTTTACAGGTCTTCACTGACTCCACTCCATCTGTCAGGTTCAGAAGGCTGTTTGTTAAAGAAGGGTTTGCTGATAAATGGCCCAGCAAGATCATTAACTTACCTCCAGAAATTAAATCTACTACCCTTTTCCAGATTTATCCCATTATAGCATGTTTTCTTTGTGGAAACAAATGGTGCCATAAAAGGATTTCACTTCTGTGTGATAAAACAACTGTCAACACCAATAATAAAGGTTGCTCGGATACTCCTTTCATAATTCATTTAATTAGAGGTCTCACATAGATTTGTGCTATTAAAAAATGTATTCTTAAATCTACCTACCTTCCTCATATTAATAAAAAAGCTGATGCCCTCTCACACTTTAAATTTCAGGAATTCTGCCAAATTATCTTAGATAAAAATTTATTTCTCCCTATTTGGAAGCAGCTAGCAAATATATAAGGCCTAGGATGGCTAAATCTACCCCGAAAGTTTATGACTCTTTCTGGTATTATTTTTCTATTTTCTTGTGCCACTTTTGCTGTTGCTGCCCATAATCTTTAGCCACCTTCAGTTGGAGCAACTCTAGCAGGCATCCAGTTCATCTCAATATCTGAGACCCTAACAGCACTAGCCTTTTCAGCCATCCTTCTATCTCTCTGCTTATGAATGGCATCTCGAAGGCACATCCAAAAAAAGATAAACCTTTACCTCTCACCCTTCCACTATTATATAAACTGTTGCAATGTCTAAGACTTGGGGTCTTTGGGTCTTATTTAGACACTCTGCTAGATTCAGTTCTTACTTGTAAATTACTTTGTTTAGATTCTAAGTATGATCTCACCATTTCTGATATAATATTAGATAATCAACAATTTACCTTAAAACTTTAACCTAATTATCTCTAGAATTAATTAACCTGTAAACCTGGCAAAATGCCTTACCTGATAATCCCTTGTTCCTCACAGCAGATGGCAACCCAATGACAAGCTCGCCTCCAAACTCAATCAGGGGTGCGTTTCCCAAATTGAACTATGGTCGCAAGTTCCGTCGTTACCAATAGAGTTCAATGGGACTTACGACCATATTTGGCTACCGATGCTTGCCTCTGCGGTCTCAATCCAGAGACTTACACTCACCTGTTCCTCAAGTGCCTCTCAGTCACTTACTGTCTGGCCTTGAATGTGGAAACAGACTCCTTACCTGCTCTACTTACCTTGGTGGTTCAGCTTGTAAGCCTTGTTTATCTCCTGCGTTGATTCCTGTGTCTCCTTCGTCTTCATGCCTGAAACCTGTGGATTAAGATTACCTGAATTATCACAGTGTTTGTTAAGAGGTGTGTGCTTCATCCAGTTTCTCCATCACTTTACCATTCACAACCTGCAATGAAAAGAAATGCAAGTTAAGCACCAGTATTCAAGATTCAGAAACTGTCAATGTGACATTTACTCACTTGAATTATGCCATTACATAAATGCGTTTACATTAATAAAATGTGTTATAAACTATCTCAAAAGTACTACATTTTGGCACTATTAATATTTCTATGGTTAGCGTACCTTCTGTCTTCCAATCCCTCATCAATGAGGTGTTCCATGAAACGTTGGGTCATTGGGTTGTAATGTACATTGATGACATCTTAATTCACTCTGCCACTTTAGAACAACACATTCAACATATTCAGGTAGTCCTAAAGTCCCTCCCGGAGAAGCACTGCTATGTAACCTAGAGAAGTGTCAAATTGCTGATTGCTTTGATGCATTATATGCTGAGGGGGTAAGGATAGATCAAAGAAAGTGGAGGCTGTCTGATTGTGGCCTGAGATTCCTGAGTTTTGATAATCAGTGTTCATCAGTGTTTCATCTAGGGCTTTTATCCAGACCCTCTGTGGTAGAAGTGGATGCTTCTGAAGTAGGTGTGTGGTTAGTACTCCCAAATACAAAGTTGTCCACAGATACTCCCTGTGTAATCCTGTATAACTTAACAAATTAATTATAAATGTAAATAATTAAAGAATCTGTTAAAATAATAAACTAACCAGAAATGAAAATTTACTTAAAGAGTATAAGTAGAATTGTAAAATCAAAGTAAACTGCATGTTAGTGTGATGATTGACAGTTTAACGATTGTCCAGTTACATGAGGTTTATGTTAAAGTCCCGTCCCACCACGCTAGTTGCTGTATGAGTAGTTTTACCAAGTCTGCAGTTTTCCCGTGGAATTGGGCTACTTTTACACTTTTGCCACAGGCTGTTTTTCATGTCCGCAGGTTGAATCGACCCCAAATAACGTGATATTTAGCCCCTGGAATGCGAATTTTACGAGGGGAGCCCCGCCAAAAACGTGCATTTTACCCCCCGGAACGCGATTTTTACTGTGGGACCCTTCCTGAAATGCTATTGGGCTTTTGAGGAGCAATTGGGTGAGTTTTGTTGTGAAAACCTGGCAACCCTGTGTATGGGGGAAGCCATTTTCTTTTCTCTGTGTGATTGATGATTAGAAGAGTAGCAGCATAATTTTGGGTAAAATTTAAAAACATCAAGAGAGGATTAAAAGAGAGACATTTATATGTTTTTATTTTCTTTTCATTTGGTGAGTACACATTTTGAAATGTGTTAACTGTCATAAATATGATTAAATGTGTACTGATAAAATGAGAGTGAAAATGTATTTCTTTGTCATAATGAAATGCTGATAAATTCTACATGTTTTACAAGGTAAAAGAGATGTAATGGTTAAAAGATGTGTATATGAGTTCCTAATGTTCATATTTTGTTGATGATGATGATGAATGAGTAGTTTTATGTTTAAGTAGCATGTTATTGAAGCTGTCGAATTTCACTGGAAATGTAACTGTTAAATGATAAACAGAGTAACAAGTGCTACTATGTGTACTGTTGTTAAACTATGAGCAGTGAATTTAATATGTGTTGTGAACTAAATACTGCATGTTAAATATGCAGGTCAGGTTTTTTTGTCCTACACTGGAACTGCGTTCAATTCAGCGTGACGATTCAAGATGGCGAGCCTTCGCAGTGAGATGAACATTGTTTACTGTGAGTTAAACTTCAGAACCAACACCTGAGGAACTGAGTAGGAAAGTTCTGATTGCTGCTAGTTTTTCTTCCTAAACAGAGCTGAGCTTTGTTTTTGAGATTGCTCAAAGAGTATTTTCTTTCTGCTCAATTAGATTTTTTGTTGGAACTGTTTAATTGAATCAGATCTTTTGTTGGAACTCTAAAGATCTTTTGATTCCCCAAACTGAATCTTCTGAGCCAAATCTTTTGAATCCAATCTTTCAAACGAACTTTTTGAACTGAACTTTTTGAATTCAACCTTTTGAACTGATCCTTTCAAATGAGTCTTTTCAACTGATTTATTGAGCTGTTTTCTTCTGAACTGTTTCTTTTTCCATTGTGTTTAATACAAAGGATTTATTTTTGAATGGGATTTGGTGAACTGTCCAGTTTTACAATTGTGAACATGGTAAATGTTTATGGTGTTGAATTCTAGGAAATTTGCATAGCCTAGAGCAGCGGTTCCCAAACTTTTTTTTCCTGCGCACCCCCTTCTATGTCTCAACCGGGTTGGTGCACCCCCAATCCCCACTTCAAAAAAAAAAAAAAAAAAAACGCAACAAAGCTTTTATCGCCATATAAAGACTCATGTTTAATCATGCGCAAATAACCAGAACACGCATGACAATAACAACATCAACAAAGTTTCAATATAATGCAACAAAGCTACGCACGAGCTCACTTTTAAGAGGACGAGTGACAGACACAGGCTGACTACGTTTACATGAAAATGTATATCACTGATTAAGAAAGGACATGTAAACAGCAATTTTTATTACCTTAATCCGAAAAGTCAACCCGAAATAAACACAAATCGATTGTGACAAATTGTTTGACTTATCATTTTCTTTTTCTTTCAATTAATCAATTAATACAATAGTTCATTTCACAACGAATATTTACTTTATTATTCAACCAGTGTTGTTTTCCTTACACCTCCACAGTCAAAATAATTAACTGCACTACTTTCGTAAGATTAAAAATGAAAACACCCAAAACTATATATAAATATATATATAAAGAAGACAGCAGCTGTTTTCTTCTACGTTTCTATCAAAAACTATTAAATTATAGTTTTTTATTTAAAATAAAAGCGATTACAAAGGAAATGTTTACTGTTCATGTTTTTTTTTTTTATTTTATTGTATGGAAAAATCCCACTTAAAAAAACAGACCGCCATTACATTTTTCCTCTTGCGCACCCCCTGGTGGCAGCTCGTGTACCCTGGGGTGCAGCACCACACTTTGGGAATCCCTGGCCTAGAGGGAATGAACAAAGAGTCAAGTGAACTTGTTCAATTACTGTCAATTGAATTGAAAATGTATATCACTGATTCAATTTTGAACAAAGATTGTGACAAATTGTTTATCATTTTCTTTTTCTTTCAATTAATCAATTAATACAATAGTTCATTCAATACGAATATTTACTTTATTATTCAACCAGTGTTGTTTTCCTTACACCTCCACAGTCAAACTTACTGGCCTATGGTTAATATTAGCAACAAGTGCAATATTATTTGACACTCGTTAAGCAAGTCTCTTTGGGCTTTGTCTTTTACTTAAACCTTCAGTTAACTCTTGGGCAGCATGAAGTCTGCTTTTGGTAAGTCAGCAAGACTCACTGAATTAACCACTGCCTCGCTCAATGACTGGAACAAGTTTTGGACTGCTGAGGTAAGGGGATTACCCAACTGTGGGTAATGAAATTTCTTTGAAGATTTTGGGATCCTGTTTGATCATCTCTGGTTATGATCTACACTTGATCTTGCTTTTGCATTAATCTCTTGTTTTCTCTTCCTGGTCCTGGGTTTATATGGACATATCCTTTTCCTCCTCATCACCAGTTGGAATCAGATAATGGTAAGGACACTTCATTTCCTGTTGCCATTGTTTCTTGTACTTCAAATCAGAATCAGTAGGTTCATTTATTTCTGTTAACTCTAGACTTTAATCCAGTGGAAAAATGTTAGCTGGACTGTTCAGTCTGAGGTCATTCTGTTTCATGAGGTAAGACTGGACTGTTCACAGTCTGAGGTCATTCTATTTCATGAGGTAAGACTGGATTAAGTCGGATCTCTGAGTTAAGTCCTTTTCTTTTCCATCAGTCACTTTCGACTTTGTGATGTCATATGCGTAAGTAATCCTTCTCCAGCAGGAATTTTACTGAATATGCAAATTTCATTCTCTGAATCCGATTGTTCCTCATTCAACAGTTCTCACTTTCTTTGGATTTGTGTCTTAGCTTGGAGTTGTTTTCTAAATCAGGATCAGGAACATGTTCCTCAGAAGAAGTGAGGAAGCCCCAAGGTAATAGTAGATCCCATGCAAAATCCTTATCCTGTGGACAAACTTTATAAACTGCCAGTCTCCTTCTCGTTCCACTACTATATGGATAGTAGGCTCCTGCTTATCTACGAGTTTTTGGCTTGAATCCAGTTACATAATTTTTCATGCAATTGTAGGCATGCACTAATGGTTTCACAATGTTGTGCCAATGTGACTTATCCTGCTCCTTCAAGGTACCCAACATGTTTAGAAGCATCCCACATAAAAGCTCTCTACGGGATTAGAGCGAGGATGATTGGGAGTTGTCCATCTCACAAAGCTCTTTGATATGTTTAGATTTGAACTCAGCTCCTTGATTGCTAAGTATCCTCTCTGGGAAGCCATAGTGGACAATGAATCAGTCCCAAAGGCACTTGGCTACAATCCCTGCTTTCTGGTTGGTAGGTATGGCAAGTGCATACTTGTAATGATCCGTCATGATGAGTACATTCTGGACATTACTTCGGTTTAGTTAGATGGAAAGAAAGTCTACCCAGAGCAACTTAAGGGGCCGTGTAACCTGGATGTTGCCCAAGGGTGCAAAATTTTCTGGCACAGCTTTCCGCTTAATTCACCGTTCACAGGTCTAAACCTTCCTCTCGACATCAGCACTCATATTTGGCCAATAGAAGCGTGAACGGACAAGGTCGAGGGTATGATCTACTCCCATGTGGCCCATCTGATTGTGCAGGCTCTCCAGCACCATAGCATGGAACTTTACAAGTAACACCAATTGGTAAGTTGTTTGATCGTCCCACTGCCGTCATCTGTACAGAACTCAATTTTAAGCAGTTCCACTACCTCAGCTACAAGAGTATATCTGGACATTCCCAGCATGGCATTTGACCTTCCAAGTGACTGATTACTTGGTTCAAGATAACATCTTCCCTTTGTTCATGCTGCAGTTAAATCAGGTACTGCAGACTCATCTTCAGTCAGGTCTTGAGCAAAACCACCAGGAATAGCTTCGTGCTCCATTGTCAAGTTCTCCACTAGAGCAACAGAGTTTCCAACTATGTGCTTATTAAACACAGCTTGAACAACTGCACAGTCCATGACTACACCTTTATCTCCACCCAGATGCTTTGCAGCAAATTACTGTATCCATTCCTGTTCCTTTTGTGATAACTTGTCATTGATCAGCTCACCATGGGGACGTCTTGATAACAATCAGCATTTTGGTTTTTGCTTTCCTATAGGTCAGATTGAAAGAGAATGCGGCCAATGCTGATAGCCAATGATAATTTATGGCATCACGCTTTGCAGAGGTTAAGATGTAAGTGAGGGGTTACTGTCAGTTATGACAGTGAAGTGATTGCCATACAAGTAGTCAGATAATTTCTTGGTCACTGCCCACTTCAAAGCAAGAAACTCCAACTTAAGGGCAGGGTATCGAGAATCACTTCTAGAAAGACCTCTACTGGAGAAAGCTATGACCTTTTTCTCTCCATCTTGCTCCTGATATAACGCAGCACCAAGACCTGTGGTGCTTGCATCTGTGTGGAGGATGTAAGGTCAGGTCTGCAGAACCAAGCACAGGAGCACTGGTAAGTAGATGATTGCGAAAATAATCTAATTGCGATTATTATTATTATTATTATTATTATTATTATTATTATTATTGTTATTGTTATTATTATTATTGTTATTATTATTATTTAGCTTTCTGTGATCCACACATAGTCTTAAGTCACCGTTCTTCTTACGTACAACTATGATTGGGGATGCGAAAAGAAACTCAGATTCCCGTATTACTCCTGACTCTTAACTCTTGCATATGCCACTTGACAGCAGCCAGATTATGAGTGTGGATAGGATGGGCTTTGTTTAAATAGAGTTTCATCAGAAATCTTGATGTGATGCTTGACTTTAGATGTTTGACCGAAATGAAGGTTATGTTGCACGAACACATCAGATATATCACTCAGCTTCTTACTGATCCAATCCTTCAACTCTTGGGGCAATGGGGAGTCCCCAAAGTCAAAAGTAATAGCTGCTTTGGAGTGGCTCTGACCGGCAGGTACAGATCCCACCTTGCATTCTCAAGGGATGATACTTTCGATGGCATGCACTTCAGCTACCACAGCATTTGGCTGCAGTACAACATCCCGATTCGAATAATTCCGTAGCTGGATGGTCAACTTTTGCAATGGAAAGGTTGGCACTTGAAACTTGTTGGGGGCTCCAGAAGAGCATTCATATTCATATTCATATTTGTAACATTCAATTCATATTTTAACATATTTTTCCACAAAGAGCAACTGTCTGCTGTGCTGGAATGACTACTGGTCCCTTGCTTTGCAGTCTCACCGTTCCAAGGCATCCATTTGGACTCGATTTATGCCTTTTCAGTACAGCACTGTATCCGAATTGCGTGGAATGATGTTCAAGGATATTCAAGACTGATGTGAGTGAGTATTTGAGAGTGTTAGTCCTGATCAAGACTTGAGATTGTTTTTCTAGTTTGAAGTCAGGAACGACTAGTGCAAGTGTGGAAATTTCAACCTACCACGTCTTCTGGTAAAGTGACTGGAATTTTAACATATACTTTTATATGGAACTGGCTGAACATTTGCACCACTGACCTCAAGCAGATGATTCAAGACCTTAATGGGATGCAAGCTCGGTAAAAGGACCAAGCAACTGTGGTCACCTGTAAGCCTGTGTCATGTAAGCGTTGACATTTGGTTCTTGAGATTTTGACTTGCGCTGTACACTTGGATCCGACCAGATGCTGAAAACGTGATTTGTGGTATGAAGGAGATTTGTGGTGTTTGCTTGAGTTTTTTTCTGAGGGGACAACCTTTAGGTTCACCAGCTCTAGTTTGTCCTGCAACTGGAACTGTTTAAAGATGCACCAACATGACTATTCTGTCTATCCCACTCTTGTTGCTTCAGCCGCAGTTCATTTCTTTTCTTATCAACTAGCATGGGGTTTTCAGAATTTTCACAGGTTACAGAAATGTGGCCATCTTCACCACATCTGAAGCAGCAACCAGGGCGTTGTCTGGATTTAGTGACAGGATCACAATTTGACTTGAACGGCTGTTTAGCAACAAACTCAGGAGTGGTAAGAGAGGGCAATGTCTTATGCTTGGGTTTGACAGTCTTTCTGGGCTTTGAGAGAGTCAGTGAAGTTAACTGTTCCTTTAGCTCAGCAATTTGCTTCAACTCGGTAGTCTCAGACAACAACTTGGACCTGTGAGGGGATTTACTTGCAATGGCAGTATCTTGGCTGTAATCATGAGCAGATTTAGGTGATGGCTTTGGTTTCTGCTTAGAAGAACCAATATGCCTTCTCATGCGCAACAATTTCTGTGCACTCTTGTCTTCTCTGGTTCTAAGGGAGTTCAATAAGTCTTGGGACTCAATGGGGTCGTCTTCATTTCCAGACAAAGTTCAGAAATAAGGATGTCATCCCAGCAGCCTCTGCAAAACTGCCATAGAAGATGATGGTTGTCTTCTGATGATTTAATTCCACCTCTCCTGACTGCCTTGCTCGGAACAACATTTAAGCCTTTAGAGATAGCTAAAGGCTTTCTCTCTGTAATTCTGAAATGTTCATGAATTTTGAGAACAACTCATCACCATCTTTGATTGCACCATAAGCTGAATCAAGCATATTGATGTAAGCTCTGGCAGAAGCATGAGGCCCTAAAGTCTTAACAATATCAATGGCAGGAGATAAGAGACTCTCCATAATTCTCCTTAACTCTTTTTAAGTCAGACATGGAAGGGTCATCAAGGAGTAATTGAACAATACAATGCCAAGTGTTGTAATCTGATTCATTACTGGGCTGGGGAATTCTCCTTGAGAAAGGGGGGAGCTTAACTACAATGGTGGATGGAATTTCTGCAGCGACTTCACTCTTAACTATATGCTCCACAATAACTTTCTGCCCCTTAGCTGGATTGAGTTGAACGTGACTCATGGTATCTGACCATTTTTCAGACCGTGGTAAGTCATCTTGATCAAATGTTGGCTAATTGAGAATGGAACTAGGACTCTGAACATTCACCTTGAAAGCATTCTGCTCTTAAATGGAATTGAGCTAATCAAGTGCAGGCTCATCTTCATCCACCTCATCTGGAATTAAGGAACTCAATCTGAGAAAGTTCTTCTCGTAGTGGAGCATTGAAGGATTTCTCACTTTTCTTAGCAATGGTTTTCAGGGTGGATAAAAAGTTGTAGCATCAGAGCAAGAGTAGACACTGCTTGGGGCTCTTATCTGGTAAGTTAAGCTTGGGTCGTCTTTATCTTTGTAGCTAAGGGGTAGCAAGGGACTTATTAATTCAATAGCTGATCCAAAGTTGTACTCTACAATGGTGTGGTCATGATACTTGGACTCAGGATCATTAATGGGAAGGACTCTTGTGAACCATGACATTTTAGAAGATCAAGGGCCTCTTCATTCACAAGAGTGTTAAATGGTCCACTGACTAAAAGAGCATTTAAAATTTTGACACCTTCCTTCTGTGCTAGTTCAATGTTCTCTGTCAATTTACTTGCCACACAAATAAATTGATTTGAATGCTGGTGTTGCCAGTTACTTTTTTCCTTTAGATGTAAAGTATCAAAGCTGTTAATTACACCTCTTGGCTGGCTCGCCACTTTTTATGTAGCACGCGTGTCAAATATTGCACTTGTTGCTAATATTAAAGGATTAATCAACTTTTAAATAAAATTTTCCTGATAATTTACTCACCCCCATGTCATTCAGTATGTTCATGTCATTCTTTCTTCAGTCGAAAAGAAATTAAGGTTTTTGATAAAAACAATCAAAACTTGGTAACTCACGCAGCGCCAGTTCCAATTTTTTTTTTTTCGTAAGTAGAATAGGGAAGGTGTAGGACATATGGCTTTTTGAAGAATGTGGAAAGCGGAAGCACGCGCAAGGTGATCATCTGTTTATATAAAACATATACAGTTGTTTTTTTTTTGTTTTGTTTTTTGTTTTGTTTTTTTGAAAATGACAAATTGTTTCACTAGATAAGACCCTTATTCCTCGTCTGGTATCGTTTAAAGCCCTTTGAAGCTGTACTGAAACTGTAATTTTGACCGAAATTGTAATTTTGAAGCTGTAATTCTTCAACCGTTTGGAGGCCATTGAAGTCCACAATATGGAGAATAATCTTGGGAAGTTTTCAGCAAAACCTTAATTTCTTTTCGACTGAAGAAAGAATGACATTAACATCTTGGATGACATGGGGGGTGAGTAAATTATCAGGAAAATTTTATTTAAAAGTGGACTAATCTATTGTAGTAATTTGGTGATTTTTTTTTTTTTTTTTTTTTTTTTTTTTTTGAAAAATAAAATAAAATGATAAATCAAACACTTTGTCACAATCTTTGTTCAAAATTGAATCACAGTGATATAAATTTTCAATTCAATAGACAGTAATTGAACAAGTTCACTTGACTCTTTGTTTGTTAGTTCGATCAGCTGATCAGGTGCACACTCTAGGCTGCAGGTGCACACTCACACAATACCTTTGACAACACCATAAACATTTACTATGTTCACAACTGTAAAATTTGAGAGTTCACTATATCACATTCAAAAATAAATCCTTGGTATTAAACACAAGGCAAAAATAAACAGTTCAGAAGAAAACCTTTAGAATCGCAGAAAAATTATTCGATTAAACCGTTCCAATGAAAAATCTGCTTGAGCAGAAAAAGTATTCTTTGAGCAGTCTGAAATAAAGCTCAGTTCTGTTTAGGAAGAAAAACTAGCAGCAATCAGAACTATCCTACCCAATTCCTCAGGCGTTGGTTTTAAGTTTAACTTTCACAGTAAACGTCGTTCATCTCACTGGGAAGGCTCGCCATCTTGGACCGTCATGCTGAATTGAATGCATTCCAGCATAGGATGAAAAACCTTACCTGCATATGTAACACAGTATTTAGTTCACAACACATTAAATTCACTGTTTATAGTTTAACAACAGTACATAGTAGCACTCGTTACTCTGCTTAACATTTAACAGTTACATTTCCAGTGAAATTCGACAGCTTTAATAACATCACGCTACTTAAACATAAAACTACTTTTTTTTCACGTTAGTTATGCTGCTGCTCGTCTCATCAATCACACAGAGAAAAGAAAATGGCTTCCCACATACAGCAACTAGCATGGTGGGGCTGGACTTCAACATAAACCTCATGTAATCAGACAATTGTTAAACTGTCAATCATCACACAAACCTGCAATTCACTTTGATGTTACAATTTTTCTTAAACTCTTTACTCATTTCTGGTTAGTTTATTATTTTAACAGACTCTTTAATTATTTCATTTTTATAATTAATTTATATAGGGTGACACCTGTGCCTTTTTTTAACCCAGGAAACTCTCATCAGGGGAACACAATTATGATGTGGGTGATAGTGCTCTTGGCAGTAAAACTGGCCTTGGAGGAGAAGAGAAACTGGTTGAAGGGAGCTTAACTATTCCTCGTTCTCAGTGACCACTGCAACCTGGAGAACATGGCAAGCCAGGCCCCCCGCCCCCCCCCCCCCCCCAAAAAAAAAAAAAAAAAAAAACTGCACGTGCTACGGAAAAAAAAAATTTGATCTCTGCAAATTTATCTCAGTAGCATGTGTGCGATAGTTTGTGGGATGTGAGTGTTTGTGTGTGAGGTTAATCTATATTTAGGACTGCACAATTAACCAAAATTAATTGTGTTTTGACATAGTGAGATTATGAAATTGCAAAATATTTAATTAAATAAACATATATATGCAGAGTGTGAACTGTGCACTGTGAACAGAGCGGATCGATCGGTTCGCATTAAATGCTGCTCCATCTCTGCAAGTGCTGTGAGATTGAGTGACTTATTAATGTGCATTTGAAAAAGCAACAAGTGCCAAACATCTTTCCAAACTTGTAATAATAAGCGATTACAAACCTGTTATCCAACAAAAGAGATCATCTAATGACATGTTTTTACTCCAAACTCACTTCATAGCATCAGTCAAGTATTTGAAATAACTTTCTTGTGATCCAATGTGGCTTCATAATGAGGCAGAAATGCTATTATTTTACAGTATGATATTTCAGTGATAAAGACTGTTGATTGGCATTGCATTACAAATATACTTTATTCTTATGAAAATACCTGGTATGTCTTCAAGAACACAGATAAACCATTTATTGTCACAATCTTATGTTTATTGTCTTCATGTTTCAACAGTCACAACGTCTCTATCTGCGTTTCATTCTGCTAGCGATAGCTAGAAACATTTGTCCATATAAGGGGTTTCCTGGAATGTCATAAGACAAGATCTTGAACCAAAAAATTGATGCACCTCTTGATGGAACATTTATTTCCATTGAGAGATGCATCATTTTTTTTGGTCAAGATCTTGTATTGACAATGCAAAGAGGTGAGCACTCTGTAAAGTCTCCTCATGCACATCCCAAAAACTTACACTGAGTTTAAGGTCAGTGCCAATTTATGTGTAAAAATGATTATTCATGCTCCCTCCCAACAATTCTTTCACAATTTGAGCCTGATTAATCTTGACATTGTCATCCTGGAATATGGCCGTGATACATCTCAATACATAGTTGTTTAAGAAAAGCTACACACTACCATCTTTAAGGATTAAAAGAACCATTGCCAAACATATAACATGCTAGAAACATAATAATCACTGTAATAATGATCCATTCATAGATCAAGTATATGCCGATTAAAATCCAAACAGCGGACTTTTTTTTTTTTTTTTTTTTTTTGGCCAGGCAGTGTATTTTGGAGTTTGAATCACTTAATCAGCTCCATATGTTCAGTTTTACTGAAATACTAAGCTTGCTCGGTAGCTCAGCTGGTACAGAATTGTACTTGCGATGCGAAAAGCTCAGGTACAAATCACGTAAAAAAAACAAATCACGGTAAAAGAGCTCAAAGACGAGAGTTCAAAATCAAGCTAAATTGCCATGGTTACAATTGTGTTTTTATGTCATATTTGCTTTTGTTAACACTATCGGGTAGGTTTGGGGTTTAGTTTAAGTGTATGTTATTTTAAAACGTGATGGAGCATTAAGCTTTTAGCGCCACTCACTGGACATTTCAATTCAGAACTGAATTGCCATATTCACATTGATCTGTTCTGGAAAAAAAAAAACTAAACATGCTTTTAGTGCCAGTCACTTGACATTTCTCTTTGAAACTGTTGCAAACATTTTGAAAAATTTTGACACAGGTATGTTTTTTTCAAATGAGCCTGGGCTTGTTAAAGGGTTAGTTCACCCAAAAATGAAAATTCTGTCATTTATTACTTACCCTCATGCCGTTCCACACCCGTAAGACCTTTGTTAATCTTCGGAACACAGATTAAGATATTTTAGTTGAAATCCATTGGCTCCAAGAGGCCTTCATAGGGAGCAATGACATTTCCTCTCTCAAGATCCATAAAGGTACTAAAATCATATTTAAATCAGTCCATGTGAGCACAGTGGTTCAATATTAATATTATGAAGCGACAAGAATATTTTTGGTGCGCCAAAAAAACAAACAAAATAACGACTTATTTAGTGATGGCCGATTTCAAAACAATGCTTCATGAAGCATCGGAGCATAAATGAATCAGTGTATCGAATCATGATTCAGATCGCGTCAAACTGCCAATGGCTGAAATCACGTGACTTTGGCACTCCGACCAGCAGATTCGATACACTCATTCATTTATGATCCGATGCTTCCTGAAGCAGGCCATCACTAAATAAGTTTTTTTTTTTTTTTTTTTTTGCGCACCAAAAATATTCTTGTCGCTTTATAATATTAATATTGAACCACTGTGCTCACATGAACCAATTTAAATATGTTTTTATTACCTTTATGGATCTTGAGAGAGGAAGTGTCATTGATCCCTACGGAGGCCTCACGGAGCCATCGGATTTCAACTAAAATATCTTAATTTGTGTTCCAAAGATTAACGAAGGTCTTATGGGTGTGGAATGGCATGAGGGTAAGTAATAAATGACAGAATTTTCATTTTTGGGTGAACTAACCCTTTAACTTACCTCAGAGCACAAAACATTACAATAGAAATGAATATAAATAACAAGCTCTGACTTGTAGCACCTGACTGCTGACGATGCATTTCGGTGTCAACTTTCATAATGAATTCTGTAAGCGTTAGGCAAGGCGCCCAGTCAGAGGCTTTCCATCAGTATGCTTTCCATTGGAGTGAATGAAGTCTGATTTCACATTAGTGTCACGTGAACCTCTGCAGTGTGCACACAATCTGCTTCAGTCCAAAAACACGATAGCACAGAGTGGATCATATGTGTGAGTTGCCATAAAAAAGTTTGAGGACGTAGAACTTTACAGGTTGCCATCCTTAATGACATAAGATTTGGTGGCTGGTAGTGACTGGACAAACAGTTTTGGTCCTGAGACTTCCAAAGAAGATATATGTACATATATATATATATATATATATATATACAACTGCTATTATTGGTTGTTAGAGTCTTGCAAATGGACAAATGAGTCACTAATGGGCAGTTTGAGTTATATGATACATTCAGGTTCCATGACTCTTTGGAACAGCAGCAGTACACAAGTCTTGAAAGTTATTTTAAGGCATTTTAGATTGAACAGTCCCACTTCTCTCTTACAATGATTCATTTGTTTATAGCCATTTGATATAATAAATATACAGTGTAGCATTTTTAACAATGACAAAGCAAAAGCATTTGTGATTGTGATTGTTTTGCGTTTGAAAAATATGGGTGACAAAATAGACAATTTTCAGGGTCTTGCAAATGGACAAATGAGCAATGCAGACCATGTGTGTTTCTTATTGGTTTGTGTTGAGTGGGATAAGATCCAGTAGAGGAGGCTCTAACTCTTTCAAAAAGAGAAAATAGCTCTTAATGGATCCAAAGGAACTCCGGTGTACTGTAGAAAATAGTTGAATTCCTTGGTGCTTAAGCTTCTGCTTCTGCTGATCCCAGAAGACGATATTCCCCTTTTTTTCCCATCAAACACAAACTGTAACATCATTCCCAGTGCTGTTATGTTGTTTTTATTCCATAACATGCACATTTTATTTCATAAACACACTCTTCAGATTCCAAGCTTTCTTTTTCTCTTTTCATTTCTCCTCTTTTTTATTCACTTTTAAATGATTCATATGCGTTTTCTCCCTGTGTGGGTCAACTTGAAGTTAGCTCAGAAGGATGTTCAGGCATGTATTTAAACATTAAAAAGACAGGCTTCATCTTTTGAAAGCCCCAAAAAGTGTCTCTGACTGGGTGCTTTACCTAACGCATACAGAATTCATTATGAAAGATAACACTGATTGGACAAATCATTGTCTCCACTTCGTCCTCATGTCCCTATGCTTCAAAGATCAAAGCTGCATTTTATCTGCCTTACACCACCATCAATCTTTTAATAATAATAATAATAATAATAATAATAATAATAATAATAATAAATATATAGCATAAAATACAGTTCTCTTGGACCTGCATATTGTCAGGGTTCTGTCTTGTTTGCTCTGTGTTTGTTTGCTTGAGTTGGACTTTGAGTTGGTTTTCACTTTCTAGATCAGTTTTCTTTGTCAGTGTTCATTGATTACCATAGTTACTCAGTTCAAAGCCACCTGTCCTGTTTTATCCCTCATTATTTTGTGTATATCTAGCCCTCAGTTTGTGCTTGAGTTTGTCCGTTATTGTCTTTGATAATGTGGTTGTTCTGTTTGTGTTTTCTAAGATTGTGGAGTAGTATCTGAATTTTTGTTATTTTTGGTTTAGTTATCCCTGCTGCAACCAATGCTGTGACATATATAGTGATATATTTGTGATACTTATGAAACAATCATAGTTGCATAATATCACTTAATGATTTCACTGTTTTTGTCCTTTCTTGATTATTTTTGTATATTGTTAAATTATCATTCATGTTTCACAATATCACATGGATATCTAAATGATTAAAATACCAATACAATATCACGATGGATGGATGGATGGATGGATGGATGGATGGATGGATGGATGGATAGTAGGCACGTGACGGTATCAGATTTTCATGTTGCGATAATTGCTGAAGCTTTTATCACGGTATACGGTATTATCACGATATTGAAATAAGTTGCAAAAAAGTGTTGTCATAGTATAACAGGTTTAAGTGCTCTTTTTCTTATAACAAAAATAACTCTGAATGTTTAAATATAATAACTCAATACACATTATAAAGTACATTTTTTTCTTAAACAGATTAAAGTGCAAAAGAATTATAAAGAACAACAGATAACACTTTACAATAAGGTCTCATTATTTAACATTATTGCATTAACTAAGATTAAGAATGAGCAATAGCTACATTTGTTACAGAAGGTATTATTTTCTGTTAATGTTAGTTAAAAAAAATACAAGTGATCATTGGTAGTTTTAGCTCAGGTCCACTGAATAAGTTACTTTTGATTTTAGTAATGTTATTAAACTTCAACTAAGAAATTAACATTAACTAGGATTAATAATAATTATGATTGAAAACGTTCTGATTATTTATTGTTTAGTAAAACTTGTGACATAAAGCTTCATTAGTTAACATGTTAATTCATTATAAGGGCATGTTGTGTTCAAGATTAAAATATAAAAATGTTTAAGTTTGAAAAATAAATAGCTTATTAAGTCTTTAAGTATTAAGTATTTGGTGTTGTGATGAACAACAATGCGAACACTCAATGGCTGTTTGAAGCATTTTAAATACTGTTCAGTAGTACAGTTGCTTTGCTTTACTGGGTTTCCGGGGTAACCGCTGCATTTCTGCTGTTCTATCAGCGCCCTACGCTGTCAGAGAGTGAACGTGCACTTTCATTCAGTGCATCTCCTTCACTCGTTCCACCATGTGCTTCTCATGCATGTTGGGCTTGTTTACTTGTTTACAGTGCGTGTGTCCCTTTGATGCAGAATACAGCGGTGTTGATGCGGAAAGTACTAAAGAGTAAAGAATGCATTATAAAAATTTGAATAATTCATAATAAATAATTTTTTATGGTATTTTGAAGTGCCCACGATAACAATATTGCGCATATTCATTATCGTGAAATATAAAATTAACGAACATTGGCACGTCAGATAGATAGATAGATAGATAGATAGATAGTAGATAGATAGATAGATAGATAGAAAAGTATTTTGACTATTCACACCCACTTGTCAACAGTTGGTTAAAAGCAATTGGACAAAAGGGTTGGAAAACTACAACGGTTCTGTGAAAAGTTCTCTAATCATTTGTTTATATAGGTAGAAAGTCAATCCCAAACCATCCAAAACTTTTATTTTAAATAATAAAAAAATATAAAGTTACAAAATACACCCCTTCATTGTGCTACCACAAAGTTTATGTCAAGAAAAAAGAAAAAAAACAACACACAAATCGAGGGCAGTATATGTAGTGCTATGCATTGTTTAATAAATATGCAGTGTTCCCCTCATTAACTTCCCATTGTGGATTAATTTAATGAGTTGCATAAAATGCAGATGTGCTTTAATATGCTGCAGCTCCTTTAAAGAGGAAGACGGCAAACTTAAACATATTTGTAAATCTTGTCAAAAGCATTTCCAAAAGTTCTATAGAATTCTTTGTATCAAATGTTTTGAGTGAGGGAAAAATTACAGAGTGTATATTTAACAGAACAGTCTGTTTCTTTGTAATGGATTTTGTCCTGACCTAATGGTTTTCTATTCCTGATGCCAGATGAGATGATTCAACAATCACTGGTGAAATAACAGTTGAGGAAAGTCTGCAAATTAAATTTTGACAAACAATGCTGTAATTAACAGGAATGTCTTCCCATACTCCCAAAAGCAGGTGTTAATGCGCATTGTCTAAATATTAAATGGATGTGACTTTAATGGATTCTCCCAGTTTGAATGTCATCAATATTCTCTGTGGCCTGAGGGATACATCTGTACTAAATGTCCTTGATGAAGACTCAGTAAGACAAGACCTGTCACTGAAACAAAGTATACAATGTCCAGTGACTTTTAACATAATAATAAATAATTTGAATTAGTTATAGTTAAATATGTGTATGTGTAATTATTAATTAAATGTTAATTGTATGTATTTGTTTTTATATTTGATTTAAATATTTATTTATTTACATGTATAATAATTATCGAAATAACACAGATCACAAATACTATATCACATTTAAAACAGACACACACACACACACAGACACAGAGGTAACATAATTGTGGGAAATCACAACAGCAGAGAAATGGAGATTCCAGCCCATCTGCTTGAAATGCCTGATGGTTTTTGAATGCCATGGAACATCAGGAACTGTGTGTTATATCTTAAGTGAAAGCCACTAAGAAGAGTTTTTGTTTTTGAGCCAAAAAAAGCCTATTGTACTCTCAACAAATATGGTACAAATTGGTGCCCTGTGACTTTAAGCATTAGTGACATGTTTGTGCTGTGAAAACTATTAGATATGTTAGATAAATAATTAAAAATGAACAAAATCCTGTATAATAACAGTAAATTATTTGCTTTATTACATTCTTTGCTTTATTAAAATAAAATTATTTATTAAAATGTAACATTACTTAATTGTGATATCCAAGTTGGCTAATAGATTTTTTAGTTATAAAAAAACACATTCTAAACCTTCTCAATTTCCATACAAATTGCAGTTCAACCCTGAGACCCAAGTAATTGCAAAAAAAAAAAAAAAATAATATATTTTTTTTATTTGAATTTATAGGAAATCAGGTACTATAAACTGAGTGACAGTTTAATTTAGGGCAAATCTGCAACCCTGTTACAGTTTTTATTTTTCTTTAATTTCATTTATGTTTATTACTACAGAACTAGGTTAACTAACAATGACAGTGAACACAGGAAAATACCAAAACCAACCTAAAAAACACAAATCAACTAACAGAACTAAAGACACACAAGACATTAGTCCCCACTCCTGGAAGGTGAGTCCTCGAGCTGTAACTAGTCCAACGGAGGAGGAAGGGGGCTTAGGAGGACGAAAGACTGGTGAAGGGTAGGACACAAAATTATATCACGGTAGGAGAGACCAGGGCGGCAATGGCGGTGGGAGGAGCCAGGGAGGAGAGGAAAGCAGGAGGAGCCAGGTGGGAACCCCTAACAGCCAGGACGAAGGCCCATGGCGGAATCAAAGGAGGGAGGAGCCATGGTGGAGACTTGGCAGATGAAACCTGGGGGTCGACTAGGGTTAGAAATCATAAGAAATTTTCCGGTTCTGGTTCTACATAACGATTCCGGTTCCAATTCTGGTTCCATTAAAATGATTAAACCAATAAAAAATAGTAGCAAGGGAAAAATGCACAATACTGAACTCAATTAGTCCTTTTTGTGTTTATTATACTTGTAAAATGAGTTTAACAGACTGCTAATATCAACAAATTTGCTAACACTTTACAATAAGGTTCATTAGTTAACATTAGTTTACTACATTAACATGAACTAATAATAAACTGCATTTCTACAGCATTTATGTATCTTTGTTAACGTTAATTATAACATTTACTAATTACTAGGGATGCACCGATACCGATACCAGTATCGAGCCGATACCAAGCTCAAGTACTTGTACTCGTAAAAATACCCCCGATACCAAAGACCGATAGCCTACCTTGCGTGATGTAACTGACAGAATTTTCCGTGCACAGAGACACCGGCGGCAGCAGCAGAAACAATGTCAGCCTCAGAGGTATGGAAATACTTAAAAATGAATGACAACACACAAATTGCGAACTGCATGCTTTCAATCACAATTCGATTAGTGAAGGCGAGATAGGTGGAATCGCTCTGAATGACACAGACCAGAAGCCTCTCTGTCTCACACATGCTCTCTCTCTTTCTTGCATGTAATCCCAGTTCTCTCCGACAGCGCGCGTTCAGTTCTCCTTGCGCCTGAATGGTCAAATGCAAACATAGTTGTCAAAATGTCCATTGTTTGGAGTATCTCCCGTAAATACAGTCGGTTATGGCTTAAGTGGACGTAAACATTTGGGTGAAAACAGGATGTGTCAGTATACATGGATTCGGTCTTAACAAAAGATGTTAAATAAATGTATACATGGTAAATAAACCTACTGTATCTGAAAAACAAGTTTATTTAATTTGTATCTCTATAGTATTTGTTATATTGTTTGTAATTTGTTTGTAAATCTCTTTTTATATAACATCAATTATATACATTAGTAATTATGCCCTTTGAAGGTTACTGGACACTGTGAAATTTTTGTCCTTTAAGTCTGTGACAAGCACATAAAAAAATATTACTTTTTTCATTAGAGTAATAATAAAGAAGCTGTCCTATATTCATTAGTCTAACTGTGTTGTGCTTGGAAAACTGCAACATCACCAAAAAAAAGAGAGAGAGAGAGAGAAATTAATTAATGTATAGGCATTGGTATCGGTATCGGCGAGTGCTAGAAAAAAGTATCGGTACTCGTACTCGGTCCTTAAAAATGGTATCGGTGCATCCCTACTAATTACTAAAATCAAGAGTTATATTTGTTAACATTAGTTAATTCGCTGTGTAGTAGCATGAACAAACTATGAACAGCTGGATTTTTATTAAATAAGGTTAACAAAGATTAACAAATACAGTAACAAATGTAATGCTCGTGGTTAGTTCATTTTAGTTAATTCATTAACTAATGTTAACAAATAAACCTTATTGTCAGGGATGCAACTTTTTAAGCCTGGTTCTCATGAGAGGACTTAGAGATTGGAATTGGTACTCACCCTGTGTGCAGTGAAACTAAACATCATCTTCCTCACTGCCCTCCACACTGTCTGCCTCACTGTCCTCAATTTTAACTGTAGTACAGGACGAACTTGCTGCCTCCTGGATGGTGGAAGTGGATACACTTCCCTGGCTAAGTCTGTGATGAGCTGTCTGCATCCATAGCTCTACTGCTGCCTTTGGGTCAAATGTATCTGAAGTCATCTTTGACAAGTGAATGTGCATCAGAGCTGAAAGACGAGAATGCGACAGACGGGATCTGTACTGTTTTTTACTATATTGAGAAACCTCTCTCACAAGCTGCACTGCTCAAAGGAAGTGTAAGGGACAATTTAAGAATCTTGTAAATGTTGCAGTAACAATCTGGATTGCTTGTATTAACTATCTTGACCAAGTCATACACAGAGGATGCTGTCAACCGCTTTCCTGCTTGCTTTAAACGCATCCATTCCCTTATAGTGGATTCTCTGTCAAGAAGCAAGATGGCTTCATACTTCTGGAGAATCGTGCTGATTACTGTGTTTCCAAAACTGTGGAGGTCTTGCATTCTTGGGGCCAGGTTGACGCATCAAAATCCAAAAAGTGATCACATGACTTCAGAGATTCATATCTGCTTTCAAACTATCCGATTAAACCTCTGAGTAATTCAGCTTTGTCTCTGTCAGCATCAGCATTGTGAACTGCTTGTTTTCTGCATTGGCCTTCCGGTTCTTTTCAAAAAACACTACCATTCTGGAAAAGAACCTGTTCTTTGTTCCCAACCCTAGGGATGACAGACTGAGATGGAGCTGATAGAGATGGAGACCCTGGAAGAGCCGACGAGACCAGGCGACACTGATGGATCTGGAGTCTGAGGTGGAGCTGCAGCAAAGAGTGTCCGAGGTGGAGCCAGGGTGCCAGAGGACTGAGGTTGGAGCCAGTGGGACTGAGGACCAAGGCAGAGCCGGAGGTAAGGTGAAGCCTGATGGGGCTGAAGGGATAAAGCACAGCTGAAGGCCCAGCATTTTGTGGTGCAGGCAGAGCAACATCTGACTAAGGGATGGGATGGGAGACTTTGGAAATAATACTCTTCCAAATCCTTATACCATTTTGTGGTTAAATTTACAACTAAATATCTGAGTTACTTTTTCAAATAAATTCCATGTTGAGAGAAATAAAGTGCTGAGGCGTTGTGTGCACTGTGTAAACATGATGGTTATTCTATACTAGTTCTAGACTAAATGTGAGAATACACTTACTCATTAACTACTTCTTCTGCATCCTATTTTTCTGTATTCCAGAATGGGAGCACAGCTTAAAGGCTTGTTTGAGTTGCGCCCTCTACTGTACAGTCACGGATTTGCAGTTGCTTATTCATTTCACTTTTGGTATGAAAGGGTCTCTGCCATTTGCATCATGGCGGGCTTGCACCCACTCCACTAGGGAACGAATGTCCCTTGAGGGGGTCCTTTACGGCACTAATTTAAGCTAGTCTGAATAACCACAAACAGTGAGCGGTCAGGAAAAGTGGTAAGGCAAGCCAGATCTAAAAAGTATCAAGTGTGGTCCTCGAGGGTACAACGCTCCTGCTCCAAGCATGAATGACAAACATCTTGTAAAGATCCATTTGAGGGTTATATTAGCTGTGTGAACTTTGTAAATGCACTGTTTTATAGTCGAGAGCTCGGGGGGCAGGGAGCACATGATTTAAAGGGGCCGCAGCCGGAATCGTTGCATAGTTAATGATGCCCCAAAATAGGCAGTTAAAAAAATTAATTAATTAATTAAAAAAAAAAATCTATGGGGTATTTTGAGCTGAAACTTCACAGACACATTCAGGGGACACCTTAGACTTATATTACATCTTGTAAAAACTGTTTCTAGGGCACCTTTAAATAATATAGTATTCAGTCTAGTGCTGCAAGGATATTGCACAGCACCAAGATAACTGACCTTCTCATCTGAGCTGTCAATGGTCTGTCACCGGTCAACAGTGTTAAAATATTTGAGATGACCAGTCAAATCAAACTAGGCGAGCTTTATGTTCACGGAACCCGCTGAACGCGAATTCTAGCGCAACGCTTCAGTTAGCAGTCATAAAGTGCGAGATAAGATGTAAGTAGTTAAACTACCTATTTCTTGATAACCGTTTCATGCTTGAAATTTTAAACGACAGACAAAAATAATCAGGGATGCAAACTAATAAACTTTAGTCTGATTTCAGCATTTTGAATAGTAGGCTTAGCTATAATTTATGTGATTCATGTAATAATTAGTAATAGCCTAAATGTGAGGGGTCAAGAAACAAAAACAAAGCAGTTTTCATCATTTATAAGGCATATTATTAGTAATAAATGCACATATTGTAAATTAATTTAATAAACAAAGTTACCTAGCTTTCCTGGTAACCTTCAGTAAATTAGCTAACTTCTCTAAGAAAATGATTCAGAAAACATATAAATATATATTGACCCTATGTTTACTCTTTACATTGACACAGATGAAAATGAAAAGATGGTCAAAGCTCAGGTTTATGAGGGGAAGAGACAAAGAAGCTTTAAGAAGTTCATGTTGTGTTATTTTAGACATAATACTTCACTCCTGAATGAATCAGCTGTTTGAATGAATGGAATGAATTAGACATTTACTGCCACCTACTGGCAGTTTTAGTTTCTTATTTGGAGTATAATTTCATCAAACAAATATCATATTTCCATATTAATAATAATAATAAATAAACAAATAAAGATATAGTTCACCCAAAAAATGAAAATTCAGTCATTTACTCAACCTCATGGTCCAAAAGTTTGTGTAATAAATTCTATGTTGAATCAAATCAAATATTTCTTTCTGAATCTACTTTATTTGATGCTTTACACAATATTGACTTCAAATAATCTTTTGGGGGTAATTTCTCTTTCAAATTTCTTTCCAAATTTGATGTGTGATTTAATTTGTGATTGATTAATCGCCTCATCATGTTAATTAGATTAAAAAAGATTTAATCGCTTGAAAGCATTAATTAATATGTATGTATGAATGTAAGCATTTCTGGTCTTTTTTTTTACCCTATATGTGTAAAGTGCCCTGGAATAATAATAATAATAATTATTATTATTATTATTATTATTATTATTATCATCATTATTTTTATTTGATTGCTTGCATGAGTATGAATTAACAGAAAAAAAAAAATGCTTTTGATCGGTCAGTTATTTGATGAAAGTGATAGCGATCAGTTATCTGCACACATCTACAGAACTAAAAGGAAGGAAAAAGTAACAAAGCCTCTTTTTCCGGCCGCCACTTTCGGCTTTCTATGTGCTAATACTCAGAGGACTCACTCAAATGACTGAAGGGCTGTGTAGCAGCCACTTGCGGTCAGCTTTATTTATTTAATTATTAATTTGAAGCCTCACCACCAACACTTTGGATGGACCCTAATTGATGTGAATTGACGCTGCTCGCCATAGATAATGGCTTCTTGGGTGACTCTCTCTACCCACAGTTCATTCAGTGTCGCCACACAGCAACTTAACTGCCCTTAAAATGTCGGCCCGCAACATGGGAGCTGTTGGGCAGACGGGATTATCAGTCTTTGTTATCGTGGAGTGTCTATTATGCACAGGCCTTCTATTCACAATGGACCTTAAAGAGTGTGTCAGAGCAAGCCACATAGCAAACTAGCCCACTGACAAACACACTAACATAACCAGCTCTTGGCCACAATGCACAGCACCCCAGTGCAGGTAAGAAAGCGGATATTCATAGATATATATTTGTTGATTATTTTGATTCAGAAAAGTACTTGATCCTGTTGCGTTTTAGAAGTCACAACCCTGATTTGTTGCTTTAGTGTTAAGGAGTAAGTAACTAAAAATAAGTGACACTAACTACATTTTGCAGTTGCATGACCCTAGCTAGGATATTTTCTAAAACATTGTAGCTTTTACAGAAACAAGCTGCTTTTTCCAACAAATAAGGATGCATCAGTGTCTTGTATGTCACATTGCATTGCACACACAGCAGTTTAAACATTACATCTTACGCAAAATGGGTCTCCTAAAACGTCTCTCTGAAGTAGCATTGGGAAGTTCATTTTAATTAGTGTGAACTAGTTAAAAAATGATTGAATGATTGAGTACTTGCGCAAAAATAGTCTTTTTGTAATCTTTTGTGTAGCAAAACAGTTTAGTGCTTTGTTTGTCACTGTTTTTGACACAAATAAACTGCTCGTTTCATTAGTTTTTTTTTTTTTTTTTTTTTTAATCAGTTTAATGCATCAACCAAATTATGATTCTCATTGTTTTTGTGCCAAACTGCTCATACTGTAACATTTTATAAAAATCAAATATGTACATATTTAAAAATACATTGCTCCAAAAAGTTACTAACAATGCTGAGTTTGGAATATGTTACTGTTATGAAATTACTTCCTGTCATATAGCTTGGTTATAAACAGGAACTAGCAGCAAATTGTGGGTTAATGAATCAAACATATTCTAAAACCCTGAATGCTGTGACACTTTTGACACTTCTGTGAACGATGTGGCGGCCTTTGCTCATAAGGTGTAGCAGTATTAGCATGTCAAGCATGTAGTTTTTGATCAGCCCCTGTGCTGGTGTGAGAAAAATGATTTAGTGTCCCTGCGGTTCCTTGAGGAGAACTGAATTTTCTGGCGAAAGGCGAGCCTGCTGCGTGTCTAATTTATTCATTATTCTTTCCCCTCTCTCTCTCCTTCCTTTGCGTTTTCTTTCTTTTCTCTTCCTTGTAGCCACCACTGAGTTAATGCTTATTACAACAAATTATGTGTGAAACTTCTAAACTCTGTGTTAGGAGTGCAGGGGATAATCCACTTTGCAACCGATTGAAGAGATCCAGCCTCATGGGGTGCGGACATGCTCACTTCAGACATACTCTTCTGAAATCCCACATATTGCCTTAATATTGTGCATTATCTCAAATACCTAAATCAAATATTCACTGACCCGGTCCTGCTGCTACAATTTAAACAATACAAAAATCTTTAATCGAGACTGACTGCATGATTATTTCACTGGATGTTTGTCAATGCATGATTCAATATCTGTTGAGTGCACAGAGGGGATGGCAATTGTCTTCATCAACTGGAGAATATAATCCAGTTTGAAGAGTTTATGGACACTGTGTGGGGATTTGTCCAGAAGTTTAATTGTTAAAAGATTATTACTTCTATAGATATTTTAGGAGAAATATCCTTTTTTTTTTTTTCTGAAAGCAGATACGTGCTACCATCTGAATTAACTGAGCTTATTCAAGTCAAAAATATTATTTAATTTGACCAAGCCAACCAGACTGTATTTAGTTACATTCAGAAAATAATATTTTTAAAGATCAAGGTAGAAACAGCTTATACTTCCTTTGTTATTCATATTCTGTTAATTATTATCTTAAATATTTAAACCTTTTAAACATAAAAGTCATATATTTATTTATTTATTTTTTTTTTTTTTTTTGGTTTGTTTGTTTGTTTCTTTTCCCCCAACACCACAATTAAGTGAATTTTAATCACTTCACTATTTTGGTTTGAGTGGATATTATGGAGTGGGCATTGTCTAACATGAAAACATATATTACAGAACTATTAACTTATAAGATATAAGATATATTAAGATATAAGATATATTAACTGAAACGTTAATGTATCTTCAATATCATGTTTATTTTTTACTTATTTTATTTTTATTCTTTGTAATATCCATTTAACTAACAAAAGCATGATCCCCAAACACATCATCTTCAGGAAGTGACATAATTTTTGATGGGAAAACAATAGCTCAAAGATAAGTGGATTTTAGCAATGATTTGATTAATTTTATGATGTTCTGTAGGGGTTAATTCGCATGTCTCAAATTAAAATGTTTAGTTATTTTTTTGTTGAAATCCATACATTCAGTAAATCAATATAATCAATATACCAAGATGCTCAAAAATGTAAGAATTCGTCGGCGCCGATAGCCTAGTGGTTAGCGCGCTGACACATGGCGCAAATGCGTTCACGGCAACCGGAGTTCGATTCCCATCTCGAGGTCCTTTGCCGATCCTGCCCTTCTCTCTCTGCTCAATACTTTCCTGTCTGCTCTCTGCTGTCCTCTGTGAATAAAGGCACAAAAAGCCCATAAATATAACTTGCAAATAAAATAAAATATCAGAATTCATATGACTTTACTACCATCATTTTAGGCACTGTTTTTATTTTGGCTCATTCAGGCCTAAAGTGTATGCATGTAGCTACTGTAGACGTTCATCCATATGTCTGATATTCTGTAAGCATATCTTAATATCCTGGCTTTTTGGTTCATGCTTTTCCTGCTTTATCGTCTTGAAGGCATTTGAGCTATTACTCTACCTATTTCTCCTGATTGTGAACACACAGCCCTGTTAGAGGACTGAATGTGATTTATCTCTGTTTGCTCGGATTCCTTTTAAATTGCTTAATGGTTTGAAACTCCTCTCTGACAGCAGGCCATTAGAGACTGCTTGTATGGAGATAATTTGTGGTGAGGCAGGACAGTGGCCATAATGGATGTCTTGTGTCTTATGTAATTGTAACCTGAGAGGTATTGAATGCACTCTCTCATGAATACTTTGCGGTCATCAATGTGAAAACAAAGACTCGCCTGGCTGCCAGCGGTGCGCCGACCATTTTACCGTTGCTCTGGTGTCTATATTTATTAAATGAGGAAGAGAAGAGTGAGAAAAAAATGCACTTAATTCATTATTTCTGAATAAATGATCACAGAATATCTCATAGTCAGTAAGGCCCTAAAGTTACATTTCCATTGCCCTTATCTTTCACAAATATTGATGATTTATAATTAGGAGAAATCCAGCTTCGGACTGTCTGTAACTCTCAGAAAGCTGCAATTTCTTCATATTTTATTTTGAAAACAGCAGATAATGCAATGGAATACTATGTTCTGCCAGTGGTTTGTGGATACTGTATGTTGTAGGAGATTTTATCAGGGCAGATGATTTGAGTGGGATCACATGAACCCTCGGACCAGCTGCTGCTGTTGGTTCACGGCTGGCGTTCAGGGATTGAGAGATTTACAGTGAGGATCTTTCCAACACATGAAACTCTGCTGACTCACATATTCAGCTGTCTTGGGAGGAAGTTTAACTCTGACTTCGGCTCAGTTTAGTTCAGAGGAGTCAAGAATTCTTTCATTAATTAGAACTTTGTAAGAGAGAACAGAAAAGAGAGAGAGAGAGAGAGAGAGAGAGAATCACAGAATCACATGCATAGGTCTAAAAAGACCCCACAAATAAATGCAAACAAGCTGCAGCTTCATTATAACAAACATATGGGCATGTCTCTGGATCATTGGTAAAAATATATATATTTCGTTTAACTGATCGCATATTAAGAGTCCTTGAAGGGTTAGTTTGCCCAAAAGTTAAAATTATCCCTCACCTTCAAGCCATCCTTAGGTGTGACTATCTTCTTTTAGTCAAACACAATCACGGTTATATTGAGCAGCTTTATAATGGGAGTGAATAGTAACAGATATTTTAAAACCCAAAAAAGCACATCCATCCGTCATGAAAGTAATCCATACGGCTCCAAGGGGTTAATTAAGGTCTTCTGAAGTGAAGCGATGCATTTTTGTAAAAAAAAAAAAAAAAAAAATCCATATTTATGACTTAAATTAGAATCACTTCAAAATATTGGTTAATATTCACCCCCATTATAAAGCTTGGAAGAGTCAGGATATATTTTAAAATAACTCTGATTGTGTTTGACTAAAGGAAGAAAGTCATATACCCTTGGATGACTTGAGGGTGAGTAAATTATGGGATAATTTTCATTTTTGGGTGAACTAACACTTTAACAAAATGTTAAAGAGAATGCATTATTTTTAATAGCTATTTCCAATAAAGTCTTAGTAATTTTAAGAGTTTGTCTCGCACAACCCAAATGGTCTTTTATCATCCCTAGTACAAATTTTTACAACAAAATTTAAATAATGAGTCAATACTTCATTTATCCTTCTTCCAAAGCTTGTTTTCGTCTTACCCTAATTCACTGTGGTTATACTATTACTAGTGTTTATATTTTAGAAAAAAAAAAAAAAACGCTGAATAGAGGAGAGTCTGCTGACAAAAAAAGAACATCTCTAACAGAGTTCATTGTAAAGCATTATCTATTGTGAAGAGTCATTTCACTATGGTTGTTGTAGCGCTGTGCTGGAATTTATTTTCAAGGCAGTACCGTGTTTATTAAAGGGTATAGCTACAGTGACGCATCTTCAGCTAGTCCGCTTGAGATCCTTTCCATCTAAACTTATATCTCTTAAAGGATTAGTCCATTTTCAAATAAAAAATTCCTGATAATTTACTCACCCCCATGTCATCCAAGATGTCCATGTCCTTCTTTCTTCAGTCGAAAAGAAATGAAGGTTTTTGATGAAACCATTCCAGGATTTTTCTCTTTATAGTGGACTTCAATTGGCCCCAAATGGTTGAAGGTCAAAATTACAGTTTCAGTGCAGCTTCAAAGGGCTTTAAACGATACCAGACGAGGAATAAGGTTCTTATCTTGCGAAACGATCGGTCATTTTCTTAAAAAAAAAAAAAAATTATATAAGCTTTAACCATAGACAATTTTTTTTGAAAGTGGACTAATCCTTTAAGCCTAGTTGTTTTATGAGCAGCAGGATAACCATTTTCATCTGCACAGTCATGCAGAAGCGGAAACAACCAAAACAATGGGTTAAGGAACTTCTCATTCAAGAAATCTGTGTATGAACGTTTTCACGAACAAATCATGATTCACCAAAAAAATCGTATTAAAATGTATTCTAAATTTACGAAAAAAAGAGGAACAATTGAAACCCCACGTACACAAAAAGCACTGTGTGGCCTTATAATCATGTTAAGAAGTTATATTTTATCTTAACATGACTAATTATGTAATATAACATTATATTATATAATATTATAGCAATATATAGAAGTAATACAATTTAATTCCATCTTAAATATATTTCATCATATACAATAAAAGAGTAAGAATAAGTCGCATTATAGCTTCTGAATCAGGCGAGAGCGGCATATGTTTGATGAGAGTGACAGAAGTCTATAAAGGAAAGGTAGTGCGGAAAGCCCTTATCTGGAGCTTGGTTTGGGCGTGTTTTATGCATATGATTAACCTTGTGCACTCAGCCACTCATACTCCAAATTCACTAACATTAGACCGAGATTAAGAACAAATTCATGTGCGTACCCACGTGTTGTGAATTAGGTGCAGATTTTTTGTAAGGAGTTGTAAGGAGCTCCTGTGCGTACAAAAACGAAATAATTAACGCACCATTGTTCTTACGCAAAATGCAGTTGTTTTTTTTTAACCACAAGAGGGCCAAAAGTTATATAGTGTACCTTTTAAATGTAAAAAAAAAAATATCCCAAAATATGATACAGATTTAAACAGATTAATATATATACTTATCGTTTGGACTTTCAGGGAGTCTTGGTCTAAATCACTTGATATCAATAAGATGTCTTGCATTATAGATTCTGCTCTTATATCAAACTCAGGTTTATTCTCTGAGCTTTTTTAAAAAAGATGTTCAATTTGGCCTTCACACTTGTCTGTGTGATATTGCAGTCAGAACGCATGCACAAACACACTGAAGTGTGATGCTTATGTGGGTGACGCAAGTCTAAATTCAATTTATACTGTACATTTCCCAAATGTGCACTCCCATTTACTCATCATTTCTTGTCCTGTTTCTCAGTGTACTTGTCAAAGATATAATAAATGTTTCAGTTGTTGGGGACTAAATTTAAAAGTTTAAAAATCTGATATTGAAAGACACATATTGATCGACAAATAATCTTAATATTAGGGTGATGTCGCCAAGAAAAAAAAAGAAAAAAAGTGGACATTTATTGTTACATATAATGTTATATATGTAACATATATAAATGTTATATTTTGAAATGGAAGTGAAATCTTTAAGACTATTCAACGCAATTTAAGGCTATTTCACGCTCACTAGTCAAATAAGCAAATGTGACATTGACCATGTTAACCTCTTTGTACAACAGGTCAGATTTCCTTGCTTCCATTGAACCGCGATCAATTTGTTTAGTCAAAGGTACTGAGGGATGCGTCTTATTAGAATCCAAGTCGCTGATGATGATGAAATATGTAAATAAAGTGAAAGTGTTTTTTGATCATTCCCATCCATCTTTAATGATTCAGAGAAACTGTGAAGATTAATCGCAACCTCACTGCAGCCAAATCATTTACAGGGGTTAATGTAGCATGTGCGAAGCAGTTCTACCTCTCTGAAGAGAGTCGTTCGCTGAAGGTACACTCCTCTCTTTGTATGCTAATGAGTTTGTAGTTTTTATTTAAATCAATCACTGCAGTGTGATTAATTAAAGCACAGCTGTCACTTTGAATGGCAACTTGAGGAAACCAAAGTGCTGCATGTAGGACACGCATGATACGTGATCTTCCGGGCCGATAGGTAATATTCAAAGCTTTTACTTGGCATGTGGTCAGTGAGTTATGGCACACTATTCTCTCTGTGATACTTTGGTGATGTGAGATGCCTGTTGACAGCTTGTCACAGTTTTATAGTGTGTTTTATCTTCTAAGGGTATCCTTTAGATTTATTCCTCGGGGTTAAAGTATCTTATTATGACAGATGTGATTTCAGCTCGAGCCTCTGTGCTCAGGTGAAAGAGTTGTTTAGTGCAATGTTCATGTTTATAGAGACTCACAGGTGGGATGCATATTCATCCTGCATTCTAAAGCGATCAAAACTAGGCTAATGAGGTGACCCAGATACAGCACATTATCCATGCATATGAATCAGACCATCATTAGCCAATTCAGTTATGTCAGGAGAATTTCATCAGCTGGATGTGCACAGTTGCTCTCACTTCTCACACTGGCCCCTTTAATTAAGGCATAATAGTAAAATGCTTCTAAAAAGTATGCGAGTGTGTGAGTCCATATACAGACCAAAGCGATAACAATCATAGTGGTGCTGTTTTTAGTTGTTTTTGTCCATTTCTTTTGCTTCTGCTTTGCAGATTTTCATGAAACATAAACAAAACAGAAATTCTAAACTTCAAAACTTGCAGTGTATGAATTTATATGATCTGTGCAGGTGTTGTTGCAGTTAGAAACTTGACTTGGAAAGTTTCAGAGGGAAAAGCCAGGTGTCCAAACTACTGCAAAAGTAAAGAAAAATCTGTGTATGCTGCAATATACTTTTAAAACATGGTCTAATCACTCACAATTTGTGGATGCAGAAGACACAGCAGATTTTCTTTTTATTTCAAGATAACTTCAATTGCATATACTCGAAAAAAAAGTATGTATTTTAAGTACTTAAAGTTACTAACAAAAAAATCTTTAACTTACAAGTTTTGAATCATTCCAGTTACGCTGTACACAACCAATATGCTTCTGTTTAAGGAGGTATTTCCATGTTTATAATTTGTATTTCATAAATATGCTCTGGATAAGCTCAAGCAGATACATTTTATAAACTTGGTAATCTACACAATGGCAAGAAAATTAGCAGGATATGGGATAGGATAGGATACAGATATGATATTGGACAGAATGGGCAGAATATTACTTTAAAAAAAAAAAAAAAGTATTTGTATTTATGTAAACTTCTAATTCAATGCTCCAATCAAATATATTATATTAAAATTCAGTACCTCTAGTCAAAGTATTTTCACTTAGAGGAAGTGTAGATTCAAAAAATGATTTTATTTACTATACCTAAACATATGCAGAGGTTTTAGTTGAAGTAGTTTTTCCCTATCTAAAGTCTATTTTTAAGGTGTTAAGGGCACACATATAGATGCCCATAATTGGTTTTAAACATACTGGCCATAATCAGCTCATATCATTCATGTCATAAAGTCTCAATGCGTTTCAGAGCATACAGTGTAAATGAGCCTCAGGCAAACTGCTCTATTCAAAGACGGGTTCAACACTACAGGACCCTTCAGGGGAGAATGAGGTGAACTCCTGAATATGTTTCAAAGAATCTGTAGAAAACTCTAAATCGGTTACCCCAGAGGCCGGATTGATAATAGATAGACAGACACCTTAAAATTAGATCCCCTAAATCAATTACACAATTTAAAGAGTTCTAAAAACAAAATGCTGTTAACTTGGAAATAGCTACATTTTCAGTTTGCCACTATTTTAAGAACATATTTAATATAACATTTTATAATTTTACCACTGGACGACTACAATACCGATCAAAAGTTTGGGGAAAGTAAGACTTTTTCTTTTTTTTTTTTTTCTTTTGAATGAAATTAATATTTTAATTCAGCAAGGACACAATAAATTAATCAAAAAGTGTCAGTAAAGAATTCAATTCAATTCAATTCACATTTATTGCTATAGCGCTTTTCACAATACATCGTTTCAAAGGAGCTCTACAGAAAATGCATGTTTCTAAATCACAATTAAGAGTAACCTGTTTCAGAGGTGACTGTCATAATAATGTCAGAAATATATAAAGATTGTACAAATCATGTATTCATTTAGGCAGAAAGAATGACAAGAAAAGCAATTACATGTTGTGATCATAAGGATTACAATAGAATTCTATTTCAAATGAATGCTGTTATTTTTAACATCCTATTAATCAAAGAATCCTTTTAAAAAGCATTGCAGTGTCCACAAAAAAAATAATAAATAAAATCGTCGTGATAATAATAAGAAATGTTTCTTGACCAAATTATAACACTAAAGACTGAAGTAATGGCTGATGAAAATTCAGGTTTGCCATCACAAGAATAAACTACATTGTAACATACATTAAAATAATGATAATAATAATAATAATAATAATAATAATAATAATAATAATAATGAATGCATTAATATTGAATATATTTTTGTTTTTACTTTATTTTTGATCACTTTTCAAAGAGAGACTTTTCAAAAACATTAAAAATCAGTACAGTATATATTTATAATTATTATTAAAGACAGTTAAGAACTAAGCATTTGCAAATGTTTCAGCAGGAGTGCATTTTTGTTCAGTTGTTATGTTAATTTCATAAAGAATCATGCAATACAATACAAAATTAAACTTGAGCAGAAGTTCAAAAGAACAAAAATGCTGAACAATAAATGAAATACAAAATGCCACTGGTACCAGTGCTTTTGAAGAATGGTGCTGGTGCAATTTGTAGCCGTAGCTGCCATCCTGATTCCCAGGCTCACAACAGAGATGTAAGCATGGATAATTTCCGCTCTGCACTTTTTCAATGGAGAAAATCAGAAATGAATGTTAATGTATGATAATCTGTGAAAATGACATGCAGATGAGCATTTGAATCTACAATACAGCATAAGACTGATGCTACATATGCATATGGAGACAGATGCCATGGTAGAATGCACACATACAAAGAACAGCGATCAGTCTGTAAATTTACCCTGCACAGTTGTGATTCTTGACGTTCTTTATTACCTTTAACCTATGTCATGTCCATGGCATGATCTATATTTAGGTGACATAATAAATAAGCCGTCACAAAGACAGTTGAAAGGTAAAAGGTAAAATAATTCAAGGCCAAACTCTAGTCTGCTTTGCTCTTTGAGCACGTGCCATAGTCTTCAGGGTAAAATTCAACACCAAAAGCAAGCAAGACAGTCAGAACATCAGCAAAAGCGCACCCCCAACCCCCAAACAAAAAAAAAAAAAGAGAGAGAGAGAGAGAGAGAGAGAGAGAGAGAAGAATCCTGCATCCTTGCATCCTGCAAGTTACATCCAGAAAGTTTGAAGCAGCAGAAATTTACCAAATAAAGCCCTCATAAAACCACAAACATCATATTCCCTTTTTTAAGCCTTGATTTTTATTACACTCATGGAATAAACAAATTTGAACATTTACTTGTGAGTGCTAACAGTAGAGGGCACTACACCATCATTTACCAGCCTCATTCACTCAACATTCTCTGATCAGAAATAGGTTAGCAGCGAAAGCCAGGGTTTGTGTTAGGAATGTGATACTTGTGTGTATATATATATATATATATATATATATATATATATATATATATATATATATATATATAAACACAATATGTGCAAAAAAAACCCAAAAAACAAACAAAAAAACAATTCAATTAAGTTTTCCTTTGCAAAACATCCTAAATATCATAATGATTGTTTGTTAAATAAATTCCTGGATACACCAGTTAAAACAAGAACGCACACCAGAGAATGAAAACAAACCACGGCTACACTGCAGAAATAATGAGATGTAGAAAATAGATGAGGCCACGCATGATCCGCTTAAACCGCCATTTAACTTTGTTCACAGGACATTAATCATATGTGAATGCAATGTCACTGATTGGCTTTTTCAGTCCAATTTAAAATGTGAAAATAACTGTATAATCGAATGTCATTAGTTGCCATTTTGCTTGAGAAACACCTTCTAAATGTCACACAAATACCTGGAGTCTTTGATTAGACACCAGACCCTTTCGAAACACGAGATAATGGCACTCTTGTTTATTTAAAGTCCTACAAACATGAGTTGTAAAGAAAGGTTCTTGATTATTTATAAACATGTGGACAGAGTTTCATTTCACCCTGTTCCATCCAAGCCCCGTCTAGAGCAGCAGGCTTGAGCTGCAGGAGGTTAATGTTACAGTCCCGGCCACATATGTTAAAGGAAACTACCTGCCTCCATTCATGTAATCAGACATGCCTGCACAGCAAGACGCCAACAAAACTCACTTAAAGTCACAGGATCGCAAGCAAAGCAAATCGCTTTAATGTTCCTCAGTGGTTCTTTTATTAATGATGGATCCTCAACCTCCTGTAATGCTTCATGTGATCGGCCGCTTCCTGCCTTCTCCCCTCCCCTCATGGCAGAGATATACTTTCAGCCAGTGAAAAGTCAAAACCTAAATCAAATTCATCTAGTACAAACATTATTGAAATGTACTAGATAAACGTATTGACAGCATCTAAAACATACCATTTTTGAGACGTATAAGTGTTTGAATCCTGCGGGATTCCGATTTTGCGTCTAAATATGCGCGCTTCCCTATAACAATAGAATAAAACTGATCCTGGAAAGTGCTAAACATTTTTCCTCATTTCCTCATTTTTTTTAATAACACCAGAGAAAACTATTTTTGAGGTTGTTGTTAATACATGGCCAAAGATCAAGGAACATACGGCTCAAGGGACAATTCCAACATGGCTGATTGTAATAAGTCCAGGAATGTATTTATAGCCAACTCCACAAATGCATACCGGCTACTGACTGTACGTCATCAACAGTTAAGAATTATGTTCTTCATTGACCTCAAGATATGTGAATTCATGTAAAACATTATTTGACTCAGTGCGTGTGTGCGTGCGTGTGCTATATCTCAATGATTGCAGTGGCCAGTCTTTTGAAATCACACAGAACTTTAAAATGAAAAGTCAGATTTGGTAAATGTGCTGTGTTAAATAAATATAAGGACCTTAATATTTAATTAATCCCATTTAATACAAATGAAATAATACCAACCCTTAAAGTGAATATTCTATGAACCTCAAAGAATTCATAAACAAATGCAGGTCTCCAAAGTTGTTCATAAATTAAAGGATTAGATGCTCTCAATACATTGATTTTATAAGCAAATCTGTGTGTACTAGAAATACACTGCATGAATGAATTCCTGTAGAATACTAATTAGATCACAATAGGAATTCCTGAGAATCGAACCTGCGACCTTGGCATTGCTATCGCCATGCTCTACCAGTCGAGTTACACAATCAATAACCTAAATAGAGGGCCATGGTCCATTTTGATCCTCTAGCATCTCGTTCCTGTCGCTTGCTTTTTGTTAAAGCAGCATTTAGCTTTTATAAAAACAGATTTGCCTTCATTCAGTTTTATAATTTCAATGTTTTACATTTCTGAATTTCTTACATTTTACATTACTGAATGTCACCCTTTAACAGAAGTTTCCTCTGAAGCCATCAAAGAAATGTCATTGCAGTGACAGCCCCTCATTGAAATTCAGTGTTTCTTTGTCTTGTTCAATCATTTATTATTAATTCAATTATATTTCTTATTCAGATCGTGAGTGACTCTAATCTGGGATATTATTGAGATTCTGAATTATTGAGAATACCATTAGAAATCGCTCACCTTGGGGAAAGAATTTGTCGTCTTTGGGAGTTTTATGTTCATCCATTAAAAGTTCCTCACATTGTTGTAGCGCTTTGAAACCCACCGCAATGAAATCATAACCTGGCTCCAGTTTTGTGAACATTTTAAGGGGTTTTTTTTTGGCCACCACAGAATTAGCAACCAACACTTAAAGTCTTGCTGTTGAAGGACAGAGAATGTCATCACATGAAGAAGAAAATTTACTTCAGAATATTGAGTGTGACAGGAAAATAAAACTCTTCTGGAGAAGTTACAGCACAGGTTTGACTGGCAGAGTCCTCAGACGGCCTGTTGCACCCTTGTCTAAGCGTATTTGGAGAATGATATCGGTTCTTTGAGTGCATTCTCGCTGACAGGCTTTCACCCACATCCAAAACCACTTTTGTTCTCATTTTGGTGCCCAAGGCTGCTCTAAAGCTCTTTAGAAACATATTCATTTTATATACTGTTCAACCAAAAACTGAGAACTACTTGCTTTAAAATGAATGTTCTTGGTCTTACCACACCTTTTATTGGAGCACATTATTTACAGATTACATTTGTAATGTTTTATGTAAAACATAAAATGTCCCTTTTCACTACGAAAGAGGTTTAAAAATGGCCGAAAAAAACATATTTGTGTGTGTGTGTGTAACTTTAAAGGTGAACTGTGGAAAATTTGCACCACTATTGTCAAACAGAACAGAATTGCAAAAATAATGTTTTCAAAAATTCTTGAACGTGCCCGCCCCAAACTCATGCTATTGGTTAAGCCTGTTGCTATGTCAAGCTGGTTAGGATTTTTAAACAAACAGAGCAATATTTCGACAGTTCCACAGAGCCAAGGTGTTGACACTTTTAACCTACAAATTACTTGCTTAGAGTTTTCTCAGCATACTAAGCTGGGATAGGAGAAAGTATTTACATAAAAGAAAAAAAACGAAAAAAAAAAACACACTTTAATAAAACTCACTTCAGTCTCTTACCTGCACCAGTGGTGATTTAACCTTCTCAGTGTGTGTCTTTATCTTTTCTCCTGTGTATTAATACATGCTGTTTATGCTTTAGTAATGATTCTTCGGTGGGAAAATGTTTAACGATCTGAAGACCTTAAGAAAGTTTCAAAAGCACGATGTTTTAGAGACATTACCGAGACCTTTTGAAATTCTTGGCACTCTTGCATGTTTTTTCAGGGGAAGAGAGGTGAGATTTGGGACACTCATACTAATTTTCCCTCTCTGCTGATGAAAAGTCCGATTAGCTGGATGAAAATGAAAATATTTCTCATCAACATTAAAAGAAGAGGAATAATTTTGAGGTTTTGATATGGGGTTATAAAGAATTAGAGCCGTGTCTGTCAGGATGATTGATTTCAGTATGTGCAAGAGGTCATCTTTCATTTCCAACCCACTGAGATAAAGTTGGGAATATGACAGTCTCAATGGCGTTTAAATCAGGGATATATCTGTAACTTGTCTATAACGCTGAAACTAATCCCTAGAAGCAACACATTTGTCTCGGATGAAGCAGTAAAGCTGGTATGAGAACAGTCCACTGCTTTATTAATGAGGTGTCTATATTAAGCTATATTGCAAAATCATATTCATGTTCTTTTGCCCTATCTATTTTTTGCTGCAAAGAGACATTTGAAATATCATTTATTACGATTCTTATTAGGTGGCTTTCATAAATATATAATTGAGATCATTTAGATTAATGTTTTTCATGGTGTTTATTTTAACAAAACTACAGAATATGTGAAGGGCATTGTCCACCCCCCCCCCCCCCCCCCCCCCCCCAAAAAAAAAAAAGTTTTGTTTTAGTTGTTAAACTGAACAAAAAAAAAAAAAGAAAGAAAGAAAAAAAAGCAAGATTAAGGTTAAGACACACACTAAAAGTACAGAGTCCATCCCTGCGCCCTGTGGTTTACAGTATTTGTTAATATTGGTTCAGCTGGAGACTGCAGGAGCGCGTAGTGCGGAAAGCGCAGCTCAACCCCTTCCGCCCTGCAGCTAGAGCAATCCAGGGCTGCCTGTCACCACGGTGAGTTCCTCTGGGCATGAAGACATGAGCTAATGGAGAAGGAGCGAGCGAACACAGTCTCAGGAGTCCTTGTACACACACAGGGTGAAATAGAGGTTATGGAGCTTCTTAAATTTTTAACCGTGCAACCTCTCCAACACTGTAATTAGGCAGATAACCTGTTAGGCACATGGGGTTCTAACACAGATGCTTTAAACCTGATCGAAGCTCCAGGCAAATGGAGAAAGAAGTCAAAATGAACTGTACACTGCTCGGGAAAAAGATTCCCCAATTAATGGTTAAAAAAACTAAAAAACTAAAGGAAAAAGAAAAACAAGAAAAAAGAACTTTCCCCTGTGAAGGAGACATGATTAATATTTTACTTTGGTTGAGTACAAAAGGGTTTGGTAAAAAATTTAGATGCCGCATGGCCATCTGTGGCATTCAAATATCAAAGCTGAGCAGAGTGATTGGTTTTAAACTTAATTAACATATAAATAGCTTTAAATTGCATGCAGTAATATTCATTTTGAAGGATTTACACTAGTTTGACATCTTAGATTTGCTTTTCATATAGCATGCCAGAGCGACATTTGCATAAATGCAAAAAAATAAATGCTTGTATTTTTTTTTTTTTTTTAGAATTTTTCCTGCAGATCTCCTATAGGAAATGAACAAGGATTGCACAGGCTTTAGCATGATATATATGAAACATATTTTCAAATGCTCAGATGGTGCAGCTGTTTTTTTTTTTTTTTTTTTGTGCTGGGGCTAGAGCACAGGTACGACTTCATACCACAGAATTCATGACATACAGCCCCCTATAAGTGCCATCTCCTGTCCTATTTCCACAGACAGTCAACAGGAACAGCAGGAGATGAGTGTGTGAGCTCTTCCTGTGCCGTGAACAGCCAGAGTTAATGTGATTTGAGCCATGTGAGTGATGTGTTGTGTTTTCTGCAGTTTGGTGGTGCCAGCTGATGACATGCTTTAGTTTCAGTACGAGTTATGAACATTTCCAGAAATTTTATCATGGTAATTGTAAACCCTTAAAGTGAACATACATCTGATCTATTAACTGAAACAATAATAATAATTAGTATTATTATTTATTTTGTATTTATTTTTTATTTTTTTTTCTTATTTCTATGTATGTGTTCATAAAGTGTGGTTCTAGTGAATATTACAAAAAATAAATAAATGAAATAAAAAAAAAATATACATACAGTATCAAGGCATGGGTAGCTTCCAAAACAGACAACTTTAGAGATATACAAATCAGGTATTGAATTATTTATAATACATTAGAAAAAAATAATGTTTTACTGTGTCACATTGTTTATAACTAATTAAAATGCATTTACTTAATTTAACAGTATTGCAGTTTCTTTCGTGATTTCTCAAGACTAGTCAAAACCAGTGTGACAACACACACACAATGAATGAAATGGTCCTACATGTAACATCAACAGTGTTTCACATATTCCATACATGTTGAACTTTGATGATAATTCAATTCAGCCATACTAACAGTGTAACTTCACTTTTGTTAGTCCCAACTGTTCAGATCTGTTCACTGTGGATACGTCAACAGGTTTACTTTTTAGAAAGCAACAATGTACGTTTCAATTAGTGTTTACATGATAACTATCTAGTTAATTTAAAAAAAAAAAGTCATCAACAGAAATCAATTCTCTCTGACATTTTGAAATTATTTTTTTCTTCAGTTCTGACATCAGAACGTACACAGACCACTGTCTGTCCAAAAGTACAAGAACATCTCCACTTTACGTACCTACGAAAAAGATCACCCAGGTTTCTTCTGTGACTACTTGAGCCAACAGTCAACTACCATGAATGAACCAACTATAACTTTAAGCTATTTAAAGCAGCACCTGACAGCAAGTCATAAAGTTTGCTGTCCTTGGTAGTCGGTTGGTTTCAAGGACTTGCTGTACATTAAACAGCAATGCCTGTGGGACTGTTTCTACGGTGTACAACGTGTGAACTTGTCTCCACTCCACTTCTTCAGTGTTTCTAATTAACGCTGATCACTCTTATACTTGCATACAAATACAGACTTAGATCACAACTAAGACTCTCGCGAGCTGCTGCCATATGGTGCTGTCTGACGTCCAGAAATGAGGCCAGTGGTCCTGTCTGAGTTTTCAAACTGCCCACAGATTGTTCACAATGCAGCATGGTACATTTTGCACTGCCCTGATCTACTCTGCCAACCTGTATGTGTGTGTGAGTCACCTTTCTTCTTGAGTAACTTGCACGAGACATGCAAACTCTGGTTCTACTTTTCCGTTGGTTGTGATGTTGATTTAATTGTAGATATGGATTGTTTTTACGCATTCTTGCATTCCATCTATGCTATTTTGTTATTGCTGTTTTTATATGCAAAAATTCATTGTGAATGCCCCTTTAGGCAGGTTAGTCTGAGAGGGAAAAAAAAAAAAAAAAAATGTTTATAAAAACATTGCAAGTCCAGCCTTTGTATCCCAAATTCCGATTCTTTGGGGAAAGGGTTTTACCAAGAACTGTCCCCAAGTGTTCAAAAGCATATGGAAACACTGCCATCCACTGAGAGTAAATCATCCACGTACCCTCCAAGCCATCTGTTCCATGACATGTACGGCTAATTCACAATTCAACAGGAAAGTGGACCATTGAGGTGGACTAATTTAATCAATGACAAATTAAAAAATTCGTGTAGAGCAAGAGAAGGACAAGGCTGTATAAACTTGCGCCGTGCTGATGACCAGTCTTTTGTGGTACAATAAAATGAGGTTGCGTTGGTCCACGGTTGTAAATTATTAATTGCTCTCCAAAGCAGGAATGTTTGCTAAACAGTGAGGTCTTCTCTAGTTCAGTTCTTCTGCTTCGCTGCTGCAGAACCCTCGGGACGAGACGACTGAACATTTCTGAGAGCCTGTTTACGAACCGTGGTCCGTCTGTTTCAGGACAGAACATGCAGAGGCTGTGAAGATGCTTCTAGTAGAGCTCCGATGTATATATAGTACAAATTTAGAGTACAGTATGTAAGATGGGTGGATTGATTCTTTAAGACACAATGCATTCTCAATCTGTTATATAATTATTCAAACAAAAACTAAAAATAAGCTGCATTCTGTTCTTTCTCTGTAGACCACAACAGTAGAAATTTTTGAAGATTTTTACATGCAGATTTGTTTCATACAACAGTGGGGAAGTAATCAACATGACTGTATTTCAAGTAGGGGAGACCAGTTTTAACACTTTAACCACTTACAAGGATGAAAATGCTATATACATGACCACCACCACCCTGAGGTGAGAGCAAAAGTTTTACGTTTCTTTGTCCAAATAGAAAAATCGACATTTCCCTTCTGGGATATAATATTATCAGGTTAATAAATGGTAAGTAACAGAACTGATATAGTTTAAATCAGAAGATTCTCTTTATTTATAATTTATTCAAAACTTTCACCTAAAAAAATTAAAATAATGTTTTGTTTTTTAATTATTAACCTAATGCATTACCCCCCCACTTTTTAACATGCTGAAAGTGAAATGGGGTGGAGAAAAGTAAAAATTGGCTAATTTAGAAGTACATTTGGAAGTTGAACTAATTTGATAAATGCATGTACAAAGTTTAACCTGATTTATGTTTTTATATTTATGAGTGCACCTACTGTCACAACTCGCTCGATATTAAGGAAAATTATGAACAATTTTTTTGAATCACGTGCAAAATATAGTAGGAAGTTTTCCAACACTAAATTTCTTCAAGATGGTTTAACTACAGACAGAACTAATTTCCGTGTAGCCATTTTTTTTTTTTTTTTTTTTTTTTTTTTTAAAGTCTTTGATGATGACTCATCAATTTGTGTGTGCATGCACGTAGCGACTGAAACGCTATGTTAGTCTTCATTTACATCGTCCTACAAAGCCATGGTCCTCGTCATTCAACTGAATCCAGGTCATGTATAAAAATGTAAAAATTTCTGTCTTGAATTCTGCCTTCCACCCCACATGCTTTAATCATGAATTGTGGGATAACGTTCAGCGGGAGAGACGTCACTCTGCTGCTCTCCGCTAGAGTCATGTGACACTAACTTTGATCTGCCAGAGAAACGGGTGAAAGCTTCAGGAGAAAAATTACCAATGAGAGTGAGAGAGGGAAAAGAAAACATTGCCCCAGCCAATTATCAAGAGTTATGTTTTATTCAGAACCTGAGCTGGGCACCGTGAATCTCCTGTACATTTATGGCTGAAAAAATGAAATGCCTCTTTCATACCATAGAGTTATTTTTCATTTATATTACACACTTGTCTTTTACTGATTTTTGGGAGGAGGTAAAGTATGAACACGTTAATGTAGCTTCTGTTTTAGGTGCAGCCCGCTCAGAAATTCAGCAGGTTTCACAACAGAAATTTCAGATATGACAATGCCGATGTTAGGGAATCGTATCAAAGTTTGGGGTACTTCATAATGATGAGATTTCATGTTTTATGACATACAGTCACGTCCTGTCTGTCATTTATATGGGAAAAGACTGAAAAGGTGAGATTCCCTATACCCTTGCCCTAGCTTTTTACCACATGTGCTGACTGCAGAAATTAGAGTATTTCAGAACCAGGTTTTTCTACCACATCATTCAACCGGTTTTCAAATAGACAAGTAATGCCTCAGAGCAAGCAGGCAACAGTACTATAAAACTATAGATGTGCTTTTGGGTGAAACTACAGACATAAATTTCTGTGTTCTCAGAAGACAAAATGCATCGAGTAGATTATCTGCACTAAGATGTGTGATCCATGTCATTTTACTAGTCTCATACAGAAGTTTTGTTGACATGTTGAGTAGTAGAAGCTTTTTTATTGGCCGCTTTTATTATTTGTTAGTATCTATAGAGCTGTGTGTATATGCATAATATGATATGAAAAAATTGCTTTAAACTCTAATTTTATTTACTTTTATTTTTTTGCACAGTATTAAAAGAACATTTTGACAGTATTGTGTAATTTTGTGTTTTCAAAAGTGTTTGGTAAACTTAAAAATCACACAACTGACAGTCGGCTGATTTGCTCTCAGTGCTGATAATCTTAAAATATTAGCCAATTCATTAAAATATCTACAAACATTACATTTTTTGGTATCACTTTACAAAAAAAGGTTCATTTAGTTAATGTATCAACTAACATGAACTAAGCATGGCAATGCACTTGTTACTGTATTTATTAATCTTTGTTAACCTTAGTTAATAAAAATACAGCAGTTCATTGTTTGTTCATGTTAGTTCACAGTGCATTAACTAATGTTAAAAAAATACAACTCTTGATTTGAATAATGTATTAGTAAATGTTGAAATTAACATTAACATTGTCATATAGAATGGTCATGTTAACTAAAGTAGTTAACTAATGAACCTTATTATAACGTGTGATCAATTTATATATAATAATAACTATTTTAGGTCCATTGAATGAAGAGAAAAAAGAACATTAAATGAAAAGATGGGGCATTTTTGCATCTTTATTGAGCAGCGAAGACCCGAGATCACATCTCTGGCACAAAGGTGGTGCTACAACACTGCTCTTACATGTGTGTATTGGTGTGTGTGTGTGTGTGTGTGTGTGTGTGTGTGTGTGTGTGACCCCACTCCACATACACACTCTCACACATGCTGCAACACAAATCCTCACCCAAACGCTCAGTGTGCGAACATTGTTTTAATGTGGGAAATATTTTGTAAATTATTGCCAGTCTAAATGTGTCTGATTCATTAAACGGATAATTAGGCTCAGTGTTTTCATCTCCATTTCTCTCCCTTACACACACACACACACACACAGAGAGAGAGAGAAAGAGAAAGAGAGAGATGAGACAACTGTGCCATTCTAACAGACTGGAAAAAGAAGTTGCTCTGTGCATTTCATACAGAACATTTTAAATTTGCCTTGTGTTGTGATGAATGTTGCTATGATTACAAGACAATAATTATTTCAAATTTAATTGTCACTTTTTTTTCAGAATTTCTCATTTGTCAAAATAGCATTCCTCTAAAAAAATAAATTGACGTTTGAAATTAAGAATTTGTTTGCATAGTTGTTTCTTTTCTTCTTCTTCTTCTTCTTCTTTATTTATTTTATTTTATTTATCCATTTACTTTTTTTTTTTTGGTCACAGGTGTTGATTTATATATATATATATATATATATATATATATATATATATATATATATATATATATATATATATAGAGAGAGAGAGAGAGAGAAAGATTTCCACTTTTTTTGTTATATGAAGGTTACATTAAAGCTGTCTTAGAAACTTTTTACCATGCCTTAATTCACTATTATTATTATTATTATTATTACTTTTCAAATGTATATACTTTATTTTCTATGCTAATAACATTTTCAAAAACTATGAAATTTATATTTAAATGTGATTTAGAAATTCTAAATGACCTGCGAGAATCTCTCATTTTGTTACAAAAATGTTTAAAATGTCATTTCCACCACAATTTGAGATATTGTGGAAATGACATTTGGTGAAAATCGCCGTAGCTGAACTAGACAGTGATATTTATTATCCAGTTGCATAGATCAGTTTGCTGAAAAATAACACATTCAGATATTTGCGTGTATAACTTTGCTTTGTTGAATCCAAAACAAAACTTCTTCTTTGAGTTTGAATGGGTTGCAGAAATAAAGCAGTCTGTGTGTAAACAAAATTTCACCTGAAAGAATGGAGCAGAAATTCCAGTGTGATGAAAGCGGCAGAATGATGAATGTGCACTTCATGTACTGAGAAGATTGAGTGATTCTGTCAGCACACCATATGCTTACAATTTATTCCTGCAAACAGACCAGCCAGTTGACACGAGCTCTCGCAGCAGCACTGGCCGCGGACTCACAGCGACACATAAGAGAACGACCATAAAACTACATATGTGTTCATGAGACAAAATGATTATTAAATAATAATTAAAAAAAATAACTTCCCTGATAATTACAAAGTATACATTCAAAAACAAAAAAGTGAACCCAACAACAGTTTGGAAAAATAAATAAATAAAAAGATTAATTTCACTGTATTAAAATGAAAGATTAATTATTCATTAATTATGAACTAAGATATAATTATGAATTTACCACAGTAATTAATGAAATCACTATAAAAATAGCTAACTAGAATATGCAATTTATCAAGGAAAAAAAAGGGGGGAGGGCAATCATGGTTGACAAAAATGTACAGTTTTTTTTTAATTTAATTCATTCATTGATTTATGTCTTTTTTTTCTTTTCAAATAAAAACTCACAGTTTAAATGTTACTTATGATGCACTGCCTGACACACATACACACACATACACACACACACACACACAAAATGCTTTTCATGACAATTATATTAACAAAACATGTTTTCTGGTAAAGTTTGTAATTATTACAATACATGTGATATTCACTGAATACACATATGAGTCAAAAATGTGGTAATTGTTTTGTAAAATGAATCCTGTTTAAGTTTTTATTATTATTATTATTATTTTTTTCTGATTCTGAGATATGCTCCACTCAAAACTTCCCTCAATATTGTGAACATTCTTCACAACATTCTTCTTTTTAAAAGAAAAAAACACCATATTGCCAGTTAATCTGTTCAGTGTGGGCTGATATTGCCGTATTTTTTGTTCAGCGTTAGTTCTGTTTCTGCAGGATGCTGGTAAGTGTTTGAGAAACAGCTGCATGGTCACCCTGATGTATCTGTTAGCATGTCCAATCGAGCTGAAAGCTTTAATTCCCCATGTCTTGAGGTCCATCCGTTTACGCTTTTCCTGCTGTCTCTGCCAGTAAATACAGTTTTAGAGACAGACGGACCAGCTTTTGCTCACAGGAGGTGTGTAAATCATGGGTGGACGTCAGTTTCAAAAGCCTTTCTGGTTGGTTCGTCAGTTTGCTCTGGATATGACACTTTATGTGCAGTTGACCTCTTTAAGGGTCATTGTGTTTTCTTTGTAAAGTCACTTTTGATTTTGGTTGGTCTTTCTTCTTAGCTAATGATATGTTTTATTATATGTCATCACACTGAACAGCAAAAATGGTTCAACGTTCATCTGAGGATTTTTCATTGTCCATTGTCTGTGTTTTTTTTTTTTTTTTTTTTTTTTTAACATCTACTTTACTCACATATCATCCAAACCCAAATCCAAACACATTCATCCAAATTCATCCACATTGATATGACAAATAGCCTATATATTAAAATGGCTGATCCAGTTAACAAAACTCTTGTTAAAAAAAAGCAAACTTACATGAAATTTCTGTTTTTTTTTGTTTTGTTTTTTTGTTTTTTTACAGTTTTTCCCTGTATATATTACGGGAACTTACTTTTTTTTTGTTTGTTTGTTTGTTTGTTTGTTTGTTTTTTACAGTATATTCTTGAAATTACGTGTGTGTGTGTGTGTGTGTGTGTGTGTGTGTGTGTGTGTGTGTGTGTGTGTGTCACACGGAAGAAAGAATCAGATAAGGGTTTGGACTGAGGGTAAAATGTTTAATTTTTGGTTGTAATATTACATTAATGTGTGTAGCTACTGGTTCCTCTGAGAAAAAGAACCAGACCCAAACATCTGCAACTTTATTATTGTGGAATCAATGTAATATTGATGGGAAAAAGCAACAGAACCATTTACCAAAATTATCTTCAAAATTCATTGTCCTTGCATTGTGAAACACAAAATTACTGAAGCATAAACTGACTGGCGTTTCTTATCTAAAAATCCACACAGTTGGGATGGTTTTTTTAATCTCGAGACTCTTGAACGCATCAATGGTGAAAGATTTTACAGCGTTTAAGGACGAGTAGGAACAGATTAGGAGATGTTCTCCACCATTTGCTTCTTTTCCATGCTGTTAACTCTCCTGTCCCTGCAGGCTACTATGACCAGCAAAGATAAACTTCTTTACGGGCCAAACGCAATTGGTTTTTATTATCTAAGATATGATTGTAGTTTAAAAGACTCCTTTAAAAAACCACAGCCAATCCCTCCCTCGCTATGGTGAAGATGGCTATATTGACTAAGAGATCTCTACTCAGTTAAAACTCAGTTACAGTGATTGTCATATAGAATGGTCATATTAAATTCAGTGGGAAGATGTTTTAATATTCTTTATTAAAGAACAACTATGTCCCTCACTCAGAATTGATTTATTGAAATTAAATCAAGATCCTTGACGAAATGATTCTATTCTAATACAGAACTGTCATATTTTCTTCATGCCTTTCACGAACAAAAGAAAATAAATAAATACATAAAATAAAAATAATAACAATAAAAAGAAACTTTCTCTCTCTCTCTCTCTGCTCTCTCTTTATATATATATATATATATATATATATATATACATATGATATGATTTGCCTGTTGTTAACACACAACCATTACACTACACTGTAATATTTACAGGAACTAAACTGTGCAACTCGGATATATATTGTTTAAAAATAAATGTCCATATCATTCATCACCAAAGCCACTGGTATTTTTGTGATATTTGTGAAATTTTAACTGCAACAATGTACAGAGATTTTATAATATTAATAAATCAAAAGACTCAAACGAAAATGTTTTGTTTTGTTTTGTTGTTCAATACTGACTGCAATTTCATTATCAGACTGCAGTCTGAAGTTATTGTTACTTCTCTGAATGAAAACGGTTTGAATGTGCTATTTTACACATATGAGAAATTCAGAAGGTTTTGTTTCCTTTTTCTTTCACTCTCTTTGTGCTCAATTCATTTCTGATTCAGACGCATCTCTCACCTGGGAAACAGTGCAGGCATTGATATTGCTCACGTTGAGCTACTAGGGAATTTCTATTTGTGTTAGCACTGTAGTGGGTTTTGTCACTTGATCATTTGGCTTTATATTTAGAATAGCATGATTTGACTGATCATTTGAGAGCATGTGTGAAAATCATCTTGCTGTATTTCTGCACTTACTTGGTGCTCGATATCTGTTTTTTCAAAAATAGCTTTTAAAACAACTTTAAATTATTACGTTAGGATTTCTAAAAGCCAGTTATAATGGATGAACAAAATATCCTGTTCTTTATTAGTGAATAGTACAACAATGGTTTCATGCTTTTTTTTGTATTCCAAATCAAACCTTATAAGTTCATAGCAGGGGAGGTCTTGAAGGTTTTATGTGTGTTTAAGTGTGATCTCTCACACATCGTTCACACCTTTTTATTTTTTCAGTTTCATTATTCAGCTGTTGATCCATGCCAGTGTGAACTAGGCCAAAACCAGAGGCAGGAAACCCTCTTAAAATCCATCTTGCAAGTTAACATTTGGCTAATGAAAGGTTACTGGAGTATTTGTCAAACCAAATGGTACACCGGGAAACTGACAAAAGCCTTACAAAATAACTGAGTCTATACACTCTCAAGAATGTGTTTGTGGTTTTGTGAAGACATTCATTCTGACCTGTTTTCCTGTTATCGCAGTTTTTTTTTTTTTTGCATACACACAAACAAACACTGACACATATTGTTGCTCCTATTCACACTTTTCACACCTTGGCACCTGCTCATCTTCTACACTATGGTGATGTTTACAAAGCCGTTTATCACAGCTGGTGTGGAGGTCAGCCGACAGCCCTTTTGCGAGAACTTCTGATCACTGAGCAGTAATTAGCACCTTGTTGTTCTCAGAGGTGCCATAGGCAGAGAGCAGAGAGTTGATGCCACTGTGGCGGCTGAACCGGAGAAACTGGCCTCAATCCAAATCCGCTTTAACTGCTCTGTTAATGCTCTCAATGAAACCTGAGAGGTGAAGCAAAAATGAATTTTAGTCAGCTGGTGTATCTTGACTGATCACAGTTCTTTATGAAAAGAGAGAGCATCTGAGGCAAGTTGGGCTGTACTTTTTCTGTCACTGTACGCTTGTTTCGTTTTAACTGAAGTGACCGAAACCTTAGATGTGGGACTTTGGTAGAGGCATTATTAGTCATAGCTGACATCGTCCCAGATGTTAAGAGACCACCTCGAGCTCGCACAGGCAAACCCATGGTGGCCGTCTTACCAACGACTTATGATCAGTAGTGATGCCATAAAGATATTAGTAAAATACTACATTTGTGACTGTTGGTTCCTTTTAAAGATTACAGTTTTCTTTTCCGTATACCTCACAAAGAAGGGATTTATTTCCAAATTCATTTTAGTTGTGATGGGGAAAAAAAAGAGAGAGAAAGAGAGTGAGTGAGAGAAACTAATTAAACCACAATAAATTAATAGTTGATGAAATTGTCATAATTTCTCATAATCATAGAAGTCCACCATGCGTTTGGTGCTTTATCAAATAAAATAAAAAAACTAAAAATTGTCACCCATTAAACGAAAAAAAAAAAAAAAAAAAAAAAAAATCACAAGTCTCCACAGAGTGTGTTAATTTACTCTCACCCCTAACGGCTGACCCGCTGAATAGACAGTTAAATTACCTCCACTACCCGCTGCCCCACTCTCTTTGATCCAAATAATTGGACATTTGAATAAAGAAGAGAGACTTTGCTAATTCGCCGGCTGGTTCATCTTCATTGTGTGGACTTTATATTCTACCTGAGTGGCTTTAACCTCTTTTTTTTCGGATGGTAAAGTATTTAGTCTCCCTAGCACAGTGAGCATTCCTTTCAAATTAGATAAATGTTTTCAAAATAGCCCGAATTTCTTTTGAAATGACTCCAGATATTTAAAATTTTATCTTGCACAAAAAGCCAAAGGCAAAAGCTTGATATACATGATAGTTTTGTTTTCCACACATTAAATGTTGTATAAAACTAGAAGCCCAAGCGAAAAACCTTCTGGTGTGAAATATGTACTCCTTTCCAAGAGAAGGCAACCAGCCTGAAGAAAAAATACAACATCTTTTGTCACCTTTAGTAAAATCTCCTTTGATTTATCAGGAGCCTAGAGCACAGTGAGAGAAAGGAAACAGGCCAGTAAAATAGAGGAAAGATTCCTCCATTACGTGCTTTTTCCCCACCCCAACAGTTTTAGTACTCGCAGTGTAAGCCAATGTGCGCTGTGCAGAGCTGCCTGCAGCCCACATAGACCCCAGTAAAATGAGACTGGTCAGGTCTTAATGTAACCAACAAAAGCCGGATCAAAATCCATACAAACTCAATTAGGAATCAATTTGAGTTTGTGTCAGACAGTCTGGTGCCAACAGAGAGGCTTTTCTATTAGCTTATGCACTAGAAAAAAACTCCTTTCATTTAAATATTTCACATGGGTTGCCTGAGAGTATCTGATGCAAGCCACTTTTACCCTTCTTCCTCTGCCTGCCTCATGAGCCAACTCATATACTGGGTATTTATAGAACAGGATGAATACTCTAATCAATTCCTTTCTTTATTTTTAAGAAGAGAGCATTTCGTCATGTTCCTACTGTCCTTTAAGTGATGCCACCTTGTTGACATGTACCCATTGTGCCGAGATAAGACAATTTGTGACCAGCTGGAAGAACATCCAGCATTATACCAAGAGGCAGCCATTATGAGTATACAAAGACCAGACTTATCTCGGATGTCCCTAGAACAAGTTGTAATGTGATTGGTTGCTGCACTAAGTGACAGAAGTAAATCCCTCCCTCTGATAGGCTCTTCTCTGGAATATGAACTGATTCAACATGCTGCTCAGATTGAGTATACTGACACAGTGCTGATGAGAGTGTTATTCTAGTTGTTTACACATCTTTATGACTATGACGAATTGAGAGCAATCAGTAACAACAACACTGTCGACGACCAAACTTTCTCTTCAGATTAATGGGGCAAAAGAGCCGTGGGGAAAGGAGATAGAAATGTTAATTACTTTCTCTGTCTGGTCTGTAGTTTTGATTTCACAAATCTTGTTTAGAGGACATTTCGGTTATTTGCAAGTAGGTCTAGGAATCTATTCTGTGGTGGATCTGTTGAAGAGTCAGTATAAGTCATGTTGGCATGACACTGTTGGGAACACCTAAGCATGAAATTCATTTGATTTCTCGTTCTTTCTTTGTGGTGACCTTTTATTTCTCCTTAAAGGTGATAAAGAGGATGTTTTGTTTTATACATTTTTGCAATATTACTTGAAACTGTCTTCACGAACTGATAAAAGACTATTTATTAGGTGCACTGAAAGTAATAATATTAATATACATCATCTGTGCACGAGGTAGGGCCTTAAAAACATCAGCCAATCGTTTACGCGATCATCGCCCTCTGGCGTGTCAATCACTGCAGTGACGTTCCTTGTGAGAGACGTGTGTGGATTGGCCCTCTGGCTTGTCAATCACTGCCATGACATTCCTTGTGAGAGACAAGCGCGGCTGCGTGCTCCAGTAACTTTCCACACTCCACAGGCGCCGCATGCAATGTTTTTGTCAGGAGACAGGAGTAACAACTGCAGATTATGATCAGAATACTGCTGATGTGGTGAGTCCGACATAATGAATCCACTAACGTGACACAGCGAATGCCAGAGGTAAACACTCGTGTCCCAATACTCGTGCACGAGTTTTGGGAGGCGTTCCTTTGAAATGAGCTGTGAAGGAGGGGGGCTGTTCTTACGCATGCGCTCATTTCAAAAACTCAGTAACAGTCTTTGGATTCTCAATTGACTAAAAAATCCTCTCTATCACCTTTAAAGGGATAGATGACTCCAAAAATTTAAATATGATTATTTATTCACTCTCATAGCATAACAGAAACACAGACACACGCATACAATTTTTGTAACACAGATATTTTTCAGAGTGACCATGTCTATTAAGTTCCAAAAAGAACACAAAAGCACCATAAACATAGTTTGTATGACTTTTGCACTATATACTGTATGCACTGAAGCTCTCAAATCAAATATGGCACCTATGCCACAGGTTGGACATCAGTAACATCAAACCTCAGTGGTTACCAAATATACTGACGTCAAATCTGCAGGATATTCAAGGATTTTTCATATGGCCTACTTTTATTGTACTTTTCTGAAGCTTGATAGTTGTTCATGTAGGAGCATTTAAAAAAATATTCATGTTCTTATAATGAACATCTGTCCTTGTTCTATCCCATGAAAAAAAGGGGAAATGTTATGGACAAAATCTTAAAGTATGTTGTTTTTTTACTATCTCTAAGGCCTTTATGATTATGATTTATAGGCCTAGCAGGTGTTCGATAAATGATCAGGTTGTTTATTGAAAAAATAGGACCTGACAATATTTTCCGAGGCTGGTTTGTATTTACAGTTTAGCACAGCATTTGGTTTTAGCAGGTCACGCTATATTTTTTTAAGATTTCAGAGTATTTCCACAAGAATATTCTCCAGTTAACATCAACACAACCTTCCTGTTCACATTCTGACAGTGATTGTTAAAGACGTCCATTTCTCATTTCTGTGTATCACAAGGTCGGCCTGTCACAGATCAGGTGCTTTATCATAGTCTGACAGCCGCTTGTTATACCCATTGAGTTATTTCAGTTTCGGGAGGAGGTGTGGCATGCTCTTGTGTATTACTGCATAGATTCATAACTGGGTTTAGCCTTTTGGTAAAGAAGCACTAAAGCTTGAGACAAGAGGAATTTTGACGGTCGTGAAAACAGCCCAAAGAAATCACAAATTTATCATCCATTGATCAGATCTGTATAGATTGCAACTGCAATAAAACCTGCAGTATATTAAAGGATCCAGACTGCTCAGGCTAGGGATGGCTAGTTCCACTCAAGTGGAGCCACAGTTGCTTTAAAACGCGAGTCATTTCATTAAAAACTGTTTCCATCTGGCACTCTGTTGTATGGGTAGCTGAAACCAATGAGAGCTCTAGAGCAGCTCCTAGTATTGGATATAGTTTTTGTATTCTCGTGTCTTGTATTCCTCTTTTGAACCAATTAATTAATGCTCTTTAATATTTTTCTATACAAAGCATTTAAAAGTACTAGGAATTTCACTTTTGTAATTCCACATAATGCCTTTACTATGTGATACTAAAACTGAAGGATTAATGCATAAACAGAAAGATCAGAGTGATTAAATACTGGGAGCAATCATCTTGGGTAATTATGAAAAGATTAGTGTATGAATTTCAGAGAGATTCACTGTAAGGATTCACTTGAGATCAAGACGAAAGCATAAGAGGTTGAAGTGAGTATAGAGAGATCAAAGAGAGTACGAAGAGATCAGTTTGGAGAGTCTGCATCCGAAATCCAGAGGTGGAAAGTAACTAATTACAAATACTTTTGTTACAGTATTTGAGTAAATTTTTCATTTTTTTCTACTTTTCTGAGTTTAATTAAATTGGGGTACTTTTACTTCAGTTGAATAAAAATAAAGTATTCAACCTTGCTACATTTATTTTTCACCAATAGTACTCTAACAAAGATGACTTCGGAGCAACAGGGCAAGCTGGCACTTTTTAAACTACTGCAGTGGAGCCCTGCGCTTCAGCAGAAAAACAGACAGGTCTGTCTCGGGTGCAAAACCATTCAAAACTTCCAGTTCAGCTGGGGGTGGGGCGTTCAAACCACGCTTTGACATTTAATCACTGGTGCTTGCATTTTGAATCAGTAACATTTCAATAATAATACCACTGATATTACCAGAGCACTGAGCAGTTTAAGTAAACAGAAAACTCGGCTCATGCAAGGACGCAGTTATGAGTTATTGTGTTTATTGTCTTCATGTTTCATCAGTCCAAACACTTCTCTCTTCTCTATTTATTCCTTACATGACCTTTTAAGTCATAAGGCTGGAGCCTATCCCAGTTTCCCAAAACATCTCTATCTGCATGTTATTCAGCTCTAGCAATATCTAAAGTCCATATAAGGGATTTCCTGGAATGTCATAAGTTATACGTTTTCTATAAATCTCACTTGTAGTCTTTCTGTATGAGGATGCCCTCTTGCTTCCAGTATGAGTGTTTAGCGCTCCATATTCCTTAAAGGATTAGTCCACTTTTAAATACACTTTTCCTGATAAATGTACTCACCCCCATGTCCATCCAAGATGTTCATGTCTTTCTTTCGTCAGTCGAAAAGAAATGAAGGTTTTTGAGGAAAACATTCCAGGATTATTCTCCTTACAGTGGATTTCAATGGCTACCAACAGGTTGAAGGTCAAAATTACAGTTTCACTGCAGCTTCAAGGGCTTTAAACGATACCAGATGAGTAATAAGGGTCTTATCTAGCGAATCGATCGGTCATTTTACAACCGTTTATGCTTTATAAACAAAATATCGCATTGAACGTACTTTCCGCTTCCGCATTCTTCATAACGCTTAAGCTGAATGTCCTATGCCTTCCCTATTCAAGTTACGAAAAAAAACAAAACTGGCGCCGCGTTCGTTCCGTAAGTAGAATAGGGAAGGCATAGGACATTCAGCGTAAGCGTTATGAAGAATGCGGAAGCGGAAAGTACGTTCAATGCGATATTTTGTTTATAAAGCATAAACGGTTGTATTTTTTCCGAAAATGACCGATCGACTTGCTAGATAAGACCCTTATTACTCATCTGGTATCGTTTAAAGCCCTTGAAGCTGCACTGAAACTGTAAATTTGACCTTCAATCTGTTGGTAGCCATTGAAATCCACTGTAAGGAGAAAAATCCTGGAATGTTTTCCTCAGAAACCTTCATTTCTTTTCGACTGACGAAAGAAAGACATGAACATCTTGGATGACATGGGGGTGAGTAAATTTATCAGGAAAAGTGTATTTAAAAGTGGACTAATCCTTTAACATCACCTCATTTTGGATAAAAATAGAAAAATAATACTAAGTACTATGTAACGTAGTAACTTGAGTAGTTTTTCAGCAAACTACTTATTTACTCTTACTTAAGTCATATTATTTTTCAGTACTTCTACTTGAACTTAAGTAAATTATTTCTTAAGTAGCAATACTTTTACTTAAGTACAATTTTTGGTAACACTGTGTCATTGTTACACAAGTTTCATGTCATTACTGTAGTAATAACTATAAATTATGCATAATTACATGCAATTAATCCTAAACAAACCCTCATCCTTACCCTAACTATATAATAAGTACACATAGTTAATTATTATTACTCAGTACTTAAATGTATAATTACACTGTAATACTTACACTAAATCAGACAAAATTTCACAAGAGATATAAGGAATCATTATACATTTATTTTGAAAAGTCCTTAAAGATTTGTCAACCATGCACATAATTACAGTACGCCTATCACACAACTCCAGCATATTTGTAAATTGAGTCTTGAAATCAGGGCAAAGCACCCAGATAATTTACTACTTCCAACAAGATTGTGAATGGCATTGAAGTGACACAAATCACATGACAATGTCAACATGATTTGATTTAGTATGCCCGGGTTATATTAATACTACACACATTCAGACTATATAGAATATACTTTTTAAACATCCGCAAAGTAATTACTTATTCAAAAGAACTACCAGTATGCATTTTCAAATGCTTTCAGATGGTGTGCTCAGAATGAGTATAGTGATATCAGAGTAAATATGCTGAGATTAGAGTATGGAGTGATCTTTATGAGTATAGAGAGAGATCAAACTCAGCATGCAGATATATGAGATCAGAGGCAGTATGTATTCATTGTAGGGAGAATTGAGAGACTTTGATTTTCACTATTGCCATAGACAGTGAAAGTAGGGCCTCATGATCCTGTTGGCTCTGCTGGGGTTTTGAGCAGGAGGTGTCAGGTATAAGTTCTCAATGGAGAGATCAGAGGCAGTATGGAGTATTGAGTATTGTAAGACCAGAGTCTGTATAGAAAGATCAGTGCAAGAAAGAACAGAGATCAGATATAGTATGTAGAAATATGAACAGAGAGGTCTTCGAGAATATATAGAGATCAGCATGCCTACGAGAGATTAGTGTAAGTAATTATACAGAACTTGCATGCAGTGAGCGGTCTCAGGATACAAAGATCAGTGTGGGTGTGGAATAATCAATTCACACTGCTGCTAATCAGTTTCTTGGTTCGTGAATTGTAGCTGCATATTGATCATGTGTTCAGCATGCTGAGATGGAGTGTTGTATTTCAGTCTTTTACTACTTCCAATAGACTATATGGCATAATTTAATACTCTGTGATATTCCAAAAACAGACAATATTCCACAAGAGAGATAAGGAATCATTATACATTTAATTTGAAAGGTCCTTTGTCAACCATGCACACAACTGCAGAATGCAGAATCACACGATTCCAGCATATTTGCATAAATGGAAAGAATATTGAGTCTTGAAATCCAGCTTGGTATTATTGATAATACGTAGGCTTTAATACGTAACATTTAGAGGTATAAAACATACTTTGTTTTGTATGCTTGGATAGATGCTGAAACGTACAATATGGACATTTTGGCAACATTTAAATGTAAACATTATTACTTTTTTTTAGCTAAATCTTTTATATCATAAAGATATTTTATAATTGCCCTTTTACCATTTTATAGACAATTTTTACCCAAATCAGTACCCCAAACCTAACTATGACAATTTAATAACAATATTACATTAAAATTATATTTTGAGCTGCTAATCCCACACCTACCTCCAAACCAATAACCAATTCTTAAAAATATCTAGAGTTATAAGAAAAACAAAAGAGACAGAGAAGTGTAATCACAATAATTGATTCATTGCAAAAATGTCAAAAGCGGTACCAAAAGTGGTTCAAATGACGATGCGTTGCAGTGATAGTCCTCTCTGGCGGTATATACCATAATAGTTTTGTACGAGTAATCTAAAAAAAAAAAAATCCCGATTCACTTCGTGAAGATTTGCATTTCAAAACTCGACATGTCGCAATCTGTGACGAAGCAGGCGAGAGCCAATGAGAGTTTGTTATCACTGCCATAAAATGTGTCGTAACGCTTCTTTAGGCAGCAATTTTTTAATTAGATTCCTCACAATCATACAGATTCTAAAGATAATGAAAGGAATAAAATTGATGAGTTTTGTGAAGTCAAAAAAAGAACATTTTTATATTAAGTAGATATTAACATTATGCCAAAATTTAAGTCATAAATAAGAATTTGCATTTCAGTGTGTATGAAAATGAAAGTAAATGTACATGTGGTAGAACCACACTTTACGTAAAAATACATAAGAAATCTCATGAGATCACGTTGTGAAATCAGGGCAATAATCCCTTAGTTCATGCCCAAACATTCAGGGACTCGAGACCTCAAGCAAAGAGCGCAAAACTATGACTCAGACCAAGTCATGGTGGTTGCCGGGAGGAATGAAAGTGAGAGAGAGCGAAGGATGAAATGTTTCCGAGTTGAGTGATGGTGAGGAAATGCAGCTGGGCTCCAGGGACTCGCTGCAAGACTTCATGATGGTTCGGGCTCCCAGTCACCTGAGCTCGGCTTCTGTCTGATACCAGAGAACTTTGCTGACAAGCAGTCACTCAAAGGTGCAACCAAGCCTTTCAACAGCTGCCCGACGGCCAACCATAGAGAGAATATCCACTCCGAAAGGCCCAGGCATGCTTTTGTCAATAGAGCAATTATCGTAACTGGATACACACATGAGTTTAATGCTGGATTTATTACTAATTGAGGCTGAAATTTCTGGAAAAAAGCGAAAAGGCTTTCATAGGATTTCTGAAAAATTAGTAAAATAATTTGTGGGCTTTCTGCTTCCTGGCATGTATAGGGAGCCATAACTGACAGAATGAAAATCCACTGAAATATGTACAATGTCAAAGGAATAACATTTCTTGGCTCTTGGCTTCATATTCAGCTTTGCAGTTTCACATATCTGCAATATGACATTCTTTGGAAATACTATAGCTGTGGTGCTCTACGTCAAAAACACAGGCGAATCTGTGAGAGCTAATTTATTCTGCCGACAGTCAGGCAGAGGAAAGACAATCTACTCCTTCAGATTCACTTTATTAACACTGATGGCATTTCGGAATTCCGTGCAATTCAGGAAATTTTACCAGCAAAGCAATAGGTTAGCCGTTAGACATCCGTTCAGATGAAACCGTGAGACTGGAGAGTGATGTGATTGGTTATGTCATCTGCCGCACATTTCTTGACTTTGTAACCAATCGTAAACTAATTTGCTTTGAGCTAAGTAACTGCTGACTGTGTGATGTATCATAACTAGTCCAACCCCCCACCAAATCAACAGGAATATGTTCAAAAGAACATAAAAAGGTATACCTGTTTATAACAGTGGACTGATTTGCAATCCTAGATCTCTATTCAATGGAACTATGACAGATCCCAACCTAATTCCAACAGATCCTACCAAAGTAAATGAACTAGAAAATAATGTATAACTAAATGAAAGTCCAATGAAGCAAAAATTGCTGCGTACAGTATATGAACATGGAAAGTGGCAGCAGATTTCTGAATAAAAGAACATACAGTTCATCACAGAGCAAGCAGGTTTTTTATCGACTGAAAAGGAAAATTATGCTGAGAAAAAGGAAAATGAATGCATACTGTTTTCTGATACCGTGTAATGGGCTAACAAAGTTTGACTTGGAATTGGGCTCAGATTTCATCGAAGGATTATTTCTGTTCTAAAGAGGAGTCCGCCACCTCACGCTGCTGTTTGGGATTTTGTTGACAGGGACGTCTCTTCCTCTTTCAGGCCATTGTATCGCTGAAGACACTCTGCAGTGGTAAATTAACATTAAAATCAACCCCAGCGAGGCTAGACTCCACAGTGCACTCGGCTCTCCCAATAATCCAATATATTCCAATGGAGTTGCTCGGCAGCTGTGAAGTCCGAGCAGCAGGGATGTCTTTCATTGGAGAAATGAAGGTCTGTGTGATTTGGAGCTCTGAGGCATACAGAGGTCATTCTCTTTTGCTGAAGTTATATCCTCTAGCTGTGTGTACAACTGTCTTCTGGTAGGTGGCAAGTCTTCAAATGATTCAAAGACCAGGGAGCTTTCTCTTTCCATTTTTTTTTTTTTTTTTTTTAACAGTTTAAATAAATCTCTTTTCTTGTTCCCAGACAGCTTCAGGATGGCTGTTGATATGTTTGCTGATGTGACAGAGCACACAGAATTTTTTGAATGACTGGTTTTAGTATTTGATATAGGTACTCGAGGCAAAGCTGTATTTAATTTCCCCAAACATTCTATTTTAATTGTGTTTGCTTAAGCAAGCATTTTTTTTATGGTTGTTTATACTTAGGGACTAACATTAACTGAACAACCAGTTGTTAATGTAATTAGGTCTTTGTCTACATTAATTGACAAATTATGATACTGTCTTTCTCCACTATTTCTCTCACCAGAAACACCTTCTCTGCCTTATGGTCCAGGGAAACTCATTTAAAATCTTAAATCATTCCACCTCTAGCCTAAAAATATGTCTCAAAGTGTTCATATTTTAAAAATAATTTGTAACACTTTAAAAGTAATAACGTACTTACAAATCATCTGTAAACTATTAGTTTATAGTCAATCCATAGTTTATTATATTGCAGTCTCTACATTGTTAATATATTAATAGGCTTTATACTACAAGGCTGAATCTGCTCGAATCTGATTGGTTGACGAACGTTCTAAAGTGTGCAATTATTTTCAGGGAAACGCACGGCTAAAGTAGTTCTAGGCAGGTTTTGACCGCATTACAGATTCATTCCAAATGATTTCAGCTATGTCAAAAGGTCCTTACAGCCTATAACCGCAAAAGAAACAAAACCCACAATGACACCGACCAAACAAATAAATATTGTAAACAATAGGATAAAAACGAAAATTTTGTCATGTTTTTTTGCTACAAAATACATTTTATTATGTCCTGAAAGCACATACTCTCTCCCGCTCTCTCTCACTCAAATGCACACACATACAGTATGGACACACACTCACACAGAAACATGTTGCCTGCGCTGCTCTGACGAATTAATTGGTAAAATAGTTTAGCAAATTAAAAACTACATGACATTTCTCACCAGCAAGGTAATAACGGTGCAGTTCTTGAGGTAGATAAACTTACAGTTTTACTATATGTAGAGACACTGATGCCGTGAGAGACGAACGAACTTAGGTAGGCTAATTCACATATGCTTATCCTCTTTCTCTCTCTCTCTCTCTCTGCATTAACAACTGTATTAGTCTGTTATCAGTGGCTCAAGCCTCAGTTACTAGTTCTGAAATTAGATTTTGGATTTAGCAACGGAGGCTTGGGATGAGATGAGTAAGAAATTTGTCCCACACACAAGAATGTTTTAGGGACAAAAACCTGACAGATGTCTTGAAATATAACATCTGAACAATGTCTTGAGGTGTGGTAACCGTATTATAAGTGGAATAATTGACTCTGGACCATTGAATTATTAGACAATAATGCACACCTGAGGTAGAATGGCATAACCACTGCAGGTGTGCATTATTTTCTAATAATTCAACGGCCCATCATCAATTATTCCTTACATATAGTGAATTCTCCCTTTATTTGCACTGTAATTACAAAATTATTACTGGTTAACTAGCTCATACTTTATATAAGGAGTTAGATAAAGTTTTTTATGCGTTGTTAACTTATTAACTGTAAATAGTTCTCATGTAGGTCACAGAAAATCAGAAAATGTCATTAATTAAGTGCTTTAAACATACATACAAAATATCATGCTTGTTAAAATACATCAGTTAGGTTTGTTTATAGCACTTAATTAATGACATTTTCTGTAACCTAATCTAAAGTGAGAACTATTTACTCTTAATAACCATTAACAACTCCTTTACTGCTGGTTTAAAATATTGAATTAACTATAAACTAATAGTTTGCAAATGATTTGTAAGCACCTAATTTCTGTATACTTATTATAAAATCTTACCTAATCTTTTAAAAGAGTTAAATTGTTGACATTGTAGTTATCAAAGCAGCTGCTATATTCCACACATGGAACGTTAATTTACAGTAGGAGATTCACTCACACTTTAAAAATGTAGCAGTGTGTACGTGACCATAGGGACAAGGGGGGTGAGCACTTTTGACTTGGGCCAGGAAGCAACCACCCAGAAAACCCCAGCAACCGCATAGCAAAGTTCTAAAACCACTCAGAATACCTTAGCAACTGCATAACAATGCCCTGTCAACCATTCACAACTCCCATGGCTGTGAAGGTTTTTTTTTTTTTTTTTTTTTTTTTTCAGAACTCCCCACCCCACCCCACCCCAAAACTTCTAGTTTGTTTTCTTTTTCTATTGAAATTAATTAAACTTTGATTACAGTCTCATTTCAAACTTTGTGTGCAGAGAATTTCATTCCTAGGTGTGATATATTTTCTTTATGAACATAAAATGAAGGATTCAAACTAGGAAATTTCACACTGAGCTATTTTTAAATGCTGAATTCTGATTGGTGTTCTTTCTTACATATATTTGCATAACGAATTGTGATTGGTTGCTCTTTTTAATCCATCTTTAGACTGAGAAGGTGGAACACTGAGCTGCCTGCCTTTCTTTTATCCATCTGTAGTGCATATTTCTATCAATCTCTCTATATTTTCCCCTCTATTTATATTTGAATTTACAACTTTTCTTTTGCTTCCTTGCAAACACTGGTGTATCATTCAGAAAAGAAAAACCTAAAGGTATTGAAACCTCTAAATGAATCAATATTTGACTGGTTAAAATGAACAGAAACACAAATAAAGCAACTGAGACTTGATTTATTGCAGACAAGGATTACCTGAACCCAACTAGGCCAGGGTTAACCAAATCCAGACTGGAAAAAATAATAATCAGGCCTTTCCTATGAACCACTATGAGTTGAAAATTCACAATAAAGCATCATGACCAATTTGTCCATCTGATATTTGAGCCAAATAGATTTTAAATGCAATAAATAAATAAATATGATATTTTGCCAAAATAATTAAGTATATATATATATATATATATATATATATATATATATATATATATATATATATATATATATATATATATATATATATATATATATATATGATCCAATTAAGTCACAGCTTCTGCAAATCTTTTGCTTTAAATGGAAAAAATATGTTGTCTTCTACCCTCATGTTGCTCTAAACTCATCATAAAATACAAGTTCAGCTGGTGGTAGGAATTTGTACCTGTTAATGTTAGACTAGCCCATCTTATAGCTAAAATGTATTTTATTTGCCATTTTAGTTTACATCTCTTTGTGTCTTATTCCGAACAGGAGAGCCAGAGCTGCCACTGATGTTTATATAAATGGCTGAGGAAATATCATGCCAAAAGAGTTGGGTATCGATCTTACACACAGTGTTTAGTTTTATCCTCCATTCTTACTGACACGCATTAAAGAAGATTTCACCTAAAGATATGTGGCCAAACTGAAATAACAGTCCAAATACAATAAAAAAAAAAAAAAAAAAAAAAACATCTGGGGACACAATGCTGTATTGCCATTTAGTCCCATTTAAACTAAGTTCATTAGTTGATGTAAATAGGAAATGAAATTTTCATCCAACCCTGTGTTATTGTGCCACAAGCCTCATGAGGTTGCATAGTTGTTACGGAGTTAAGCTGAGTTTAAACATTCATTTCCACCAATTTATGCATAACTGAGCACTCAATGAATACATTTAGGACAATAATGTTTTATGGAAATAAGCTGTATGTATTCAAAAAGTTTTATAATTATCATCTTTTATATGAACCGAAAGAGTTCTCTTTAAATGAATATAATTAATAAGGGTACACAGCTGGACTGGGGATTGTGCATTTACAATTATGTATGACTGTGAGAGATTTTTCATCTTCTCTCAATTAAGTATTCAGGCAATTATTTCAGAAGATTATTGACCTCAGAGGGGACCTGTAGTGACACATTGGTTTTGAACGTCTACCTTTCTCTTACTGTACTCATGTTAATTAAAACCAGAGAAACTTACCAGCAGCATCTTCACATGTCCAAACACATGTGACACAGATAAATTATTCTCTCTATTTGTGTGTGTAAGTTTGTGGTATTTTCCTAGTTAAATTGTGAAGTTTGCACTCTATTTGTATTATTTCTTTTTTTGGTTGGTGTAAAAAACACAAACTGGTGAAGGTCAGTCATTCATTTTCTATACCTGTAAAATTTTCCACGGGTGTAAATATTACACAATGACTGCTCATTTATTACTTTATATATTTTAGCATTTTTAATATCCTGCTATTGACCTAGAATAACAATAAATGAATTATGCAGTTCATTGTGAATGAAATGCATAAAATGCTCTTCAATCTAATAATCTAACAACAGCAAAAACTAAAATTATTATTATTTTTAAAATTAAGCCCATTTAGGGTTTCTGTTTTTTGGTTCTGTGATGTTCTGGACTTTATTCATTTTAAAGATGATATCTTGATTGTATAAACATCAGATAATTGTACAGTTTGGATAAGACATCAAGTCACCCCGAGCTTCCTAATGGGTAAGGGACAACGTTATTGCAGAATGTGGTTTTTGGCCTCTTGTGTAAATAGTATGAATTGGAGTCTTGCAGGTCATCGTACGGCAGTTGTATATGCTAATGTCTGGGCTATATTAATCTTAACTGGCGGACCTCAGAGAAGGGCTGAGCTGTCGGCTAGCGCTGTATCTGCTTTTACGCCACATCTGTTTCCACTTGGCTGTGGATGTCTTTGCATCGAGCCTCCAAGTTCAGACGTAACACTGACTTTAAATTACAGTGACCTTAATAACAGTTGCTAAACCATTCAGCACTGGTTAGATTTGTTTCACAGATATTTGTTTTAGCAGATATCATGTTTCGGAGAGAGGGAGAAAGACTTTGAGAGAGAATACAAAATCGCGGTGTAATACAGTGACATACACGTAGAAACTGTTGAAGGCTGTGTTAGCGTTACATGTGGAAGAGTGGCATTTGTTTGTGTAAGTCATTTGCTTTACAGGTCAGTTATTTGACATTTGTGTAATCCAGAAACCTATGTGGTCATAAAGGAAGTAGAATGTGAACTTCCTTTGAGGTTTGGGACTGTTCCTCCCTGTTCTCTCCTGAGTAAACAGTGAAATTTGGAATGGCATGGAGACATTTGAGGAGGGGTGGTTTTACTTGATAGCATTTTGAATTTATTTAAAATAGTTTTGGGTGTTTATTACAGATTTTTCATTTTGTTTTGTCAAAAGCAGTTGGTTTTGTGGTGCTGGATGGATTTTACTTGATTTAAAAGGTGGGGGAAAAAAAATCTTGTTCAAAGTTTTCTCTTTCATAACTCAGGAGACGTAAAGGAGTTGGAATTTAAGTACCAACTTTGTCTAAGATGTTCTCCCAAAATTCCTTGGAAGAAAAGGTAAATAGAGGATAGCGTAGAGCACAACATTTGGCATTTGTAGAATTTGACGACAAATGTTTGAGCTTATTTTGAAAACTCTGACTTTGGTATTTTGGCAAATCTAGGCATAGTCAGAGACATTATTGCGATTTTCTTGTCTTAAACAATTGTTCATAGTCTATTCATTTTAACCTTAAACTGCACACCTGCCAACCTTTCAAAAATCAGAATGCTCTAAAACAACAGCAATTGAAAAAGACAGACAAAGCGTTCATATGTAGAGCATTTAAGGTCAGAAAATAACCCATTTATTATTCTAATTGTGGTTATAGACATTTCAAAGGGTTTATGCATCACACGCGCGCACACACAAACACACATTGGGTTTTCATGTTTAAGTACCCATGAAACATGAAAACCCAATTGCTTCGGACAAGACAATCTCAACAGTGTCTCAAACTATGCCCAGTTTTACCAAAATACCAATGTCAGAGATTTCAAAATTTAAAGTTAAAACATTTCTCATCAAATTCTTCAAACGCCAAATGTTGTGCTGTTCTCTGTTTCCTTTTCTCCCAAGGAATTTTAGGAGAACATCTTAGACTACTTTTTATATTCTACAACTTTACATTTTTTAATTAAATTTTTAAACCCAAACATGGACAAGGATTTCAGATATTGCCATCTTTGTTGGGATATTTTGTCCCCTGAACCCTCCCACATATATATATCACTGCAGGCTATCCTGTGGGATATTGCATAAATGACCAAGTTTAACAGAAAGTGATCTGGACATGTGTGAAGTCCTGTGAACAGTTGCTTCCTGCTGGTATTGAGAATGTCAAACGAAGCACAATACATCCACTAACACACACATTTACACTTGCAAACCTCATGTTTACTGCAATAAACTCAGTCTGATGATGAAAAATCTTATATACAAGATGAAGAAACCACAGATTATAAAAACAGAAATGTCTTTAAAGAAATGAAAAAAAATAAAATAAAAAAAAATACACATACACATACACAGACCAATGTAAATAAAACATTACAAACAGAGGACTGGGAGGGTTGCTGGTTGATATTTCAGAGGAATTTTTTTGGGGGTTGGTCTTGATATGACATAAGCAAAGACAGAAAAGCAGAGGAAAGCCGAATATTTTCTGATGATCATGATTAGAAGAGTGTTACACAGCTAATACCTGCACTAATCCTTATTTAAGCTACAATCTGCTGTGCTACATAACATAAAGAGCAACTAAAATGAATACAATTCCATTCTGAAAAGATCAACCAGTGTTATTTTCATTAAGTCAATCCGATTACAATACACCACAGTTCAGCTGAATTCGTATTCATGTAAAAATGACAAATGTCTGTCACAGGTTCTCGGCTGCACAGATTCATTTTACAAGGTCTGTTTCTGTAAAATCCACATGAGCAAAATTAAACATGAAGTTTTGTGTTGCTTTCGAGAACGATTATCATTAGTATTATTAGCAAAGAACATAATCTCTTCTCTTATGTACGATTTTACGATTCAATTATATTTAGTACAGTAATTTGTATTGTATTTTCCTTGTCTGTAAAGTCTATTGATACTTTAAAAACTCCAAGTTTGTTTTCTTTATTTTATGAGTTTGTTCTGAAGTACTTCAAGAAATAAATGTAATACTAATAGCAAAAGCATTTAATGTGCTTTTGTTTTGTTTTGTTTTGAGGAGACAACCCTAGCATATTTAAATAGATAAAATCAGTGGTTTGTAACAGAACTGATGTGTTTTTATGTGTATGTGTGTAGTTGTGTGTATGTGATTTTGCTAAACCTCTTCGCCTTCCTTTGACTGCAAGAATGCAACACACATGTGGTTTTACTTCAGCAAAACTAATGCATAAACATCAGAAAAAATATCAGAATGACCTTTACCACATCTGTTTTCTCTTTTGTCCCCCAAAATGGATCTATTACTATGTAAAGTTATGCATATGAAAATATAAGTGTGCGCTCTTACACTGTGAGCTTCACCTGCTGTATGAGTGAAACAGAGAAATGCGCCCTTGGAGTTGCTGTATTTGACTGAAATATCGTTCTGAAGCTTTATTAAAGCCAGGTGTAATGGGGGGGATGCGCTCCAGTTGCGTGCTTCTCCTTACATGGCCTTTTCAACTCATTCTTTAACAGTTCTAGGATGCGCATTGCATTTAAGGGTCGCTGGCTGTGAGGACGGTCAACAAATGAAATAATGGTAAGTGCATTGGTGAAAATGGCATGTATGCGCCTTTGTTCTGTGGATTACTGCTCCGGTTGCAGCAGGGCTACAGTCGCTCTTTCTGATTGAGGCCAAGTTGAGGAAAAAAGGACGAAAATCTGCACTTTTTCTTTTTGATGCAAGCTAGAATTACAGTGAGAAAACATGTGCAGTCATTGGCTGAACAGGCCAGCCTGCCCACAGCATGAGGGAATCTTTCTCTATGAGAGGCACGTAGCAGTGCAAATCCAATGGATAATGGCCAAAAGTTGTATATAGAAAACAAATAATCTGCTTTACATGCCTTCTCGGCTCTGCGTAATCGTCTTCCACAACAGTCTTTGCTTAAGTTGTACTCATGATAATATGGTTATGCGATCATTTTCTCACCGACTCCGTATCCGTGTGATCCAGGAATCCAGTTCCAGGTTTTAAGCGCAGCTTCTCTCTCACATCTCCGCTCAGCTCGCACAGAGAGAAATCCCTCAGCCGCGGGCCGCTCTCTCTCCGGCTGGAACGGGACTCAACAAACCCGAAGAAGACGCTCAAAGGACTGAAATAAATAAAGAGGACTGCTTTTGTTTGTTTATTTTTCTTGCGTTCTTTTGTTGCTCTTTTTTTATTAGTTGCTGTGCGAACAGGTCCGCGTCCCCTCTCCCTCTCCTCCAGCAGGACGGACGGACGGACTCTCCGTACTCGCATCTCTTCATCCCGGCACGGCGGAGCGCAGGACTGAGCGCGGGTCTGCGGGAATGTGAGCGCTCACACTGAGAGAAAGGCTCAGATGAGCGGAGCATGTGTGCGTTGTGCGCTGAGACGCGCTGCTCCTATTCTAAGACCTGCTTGTAATTGCATCAACTGATTAATTAACTTTCCATCTGATTTTTCTTCAACTATCCGTTCACTCACAAAAGGTAAGAACCTTTTTTGTTAATGATCATAATGCGCTTATATCCGACAAATCCTGTTGCTCTAAAGTGGGTGATTATCAAGTTTGGGTTGGTTACTCAAACTTTTTGTGCAAAAAAAAAAATATTAACGAGGAATTAATTATCCGGGTCATGCATGTTGTAAGGTAATGATAGTGTAATATCATAATAATAGACCAAAGTGTGTATTTTAAATGCATATTACAGGTTATTAAAAAAAAAAAAAAAATGTATGAGGGAAAAAAAAAAAAAAAAAATATGAAAGAGTTGAGTTCCAGTCAGATGACTCTAAAAGAACAAAACTACTCTGTTCAGAGTAATTAAAATGATGGAAAGGGGGACCATGGCTAATTGAGAAATGGTTAATCAAAACACAACCAGATGTGGATTGATTTGGTCGGCTGCCATTTCTCTCTTTGTCTTTTACTCTTTCTTTCTCTCACTCTCTCTTTGAATGGAAACTATTAGTGTGGGAATGGGGGTATCTTCAAATAAATCCCATAGAGATATTTCATTCCATTGAAAATTCTTTAAAGGTGTCGGTGAAGTCTGCACACTTTAATTTATTGTCATTGGCTTTTGCTTCCTACAACAAGCGTGTGGTGACCTACATCAACTGTTGAACTCACTAAAGCTTGACTTGGGTTGTTAAATTGAGGTCTTGTGTCTATAATTAAAAGCAATTTCAGGCTCTTTTTGCTCGTTTTTAACTCCTCAGGATGATTAATGTGAAGAGAATGGTTCAGAGTGCACAGACAGCAGTGATAGAGTGCTAACTAGGGGACTGTAAGAACCCAGTGCAGTTTAAATCGTCTGAACCTGACTTTCTCTAAATGTAACATCGGACACTTGTGAGCAGCCGCTGTAAAATTAGATCCTTTAACCCCACATTCATAATTAATCCGCACCCAGGCCCCTGGTGCCAACAGTGAGATGAGCAGAATCCGGTCGGTGGCACTTCTTTGCCCAAACACACTCTGAACTGCTGTGAAACAAACATCTTGCCGGGGCATAGAGAAACTGGCAAACTTTGCATTAGTATGCCCGTTACATTGTAATTACATAAGTAATAATATTGTAATTAATGTATTATAATTATTTACGGTGCTGATAATTACACATTATTATTGTTATTGCTGTAGTAATTAAATATAATAGCATATAATATATGTAGCTGGACACTGCAATTTGAAATGTTACCAAAACACTGGGCAAATCACAATTGTTTTCGGGTAAACACCGCTCCAGTGTGTAAGAGCCGGTAATGAGTCAATGCATGAGCGCGGTGTTGTTTTGAATTGCGGTGCATGACGTGAGAGACGCTAAAAACCTGAACTGTGAAACATATCGAGTCACCTGAATGAAAATCGTGCCAGCTTGTTTCAGGGCGGTCTAGACCTACAGAGCTGTATTTTAAATCTGATTCAGGTTAATGTAATGTTTTAAAGTTTTTTCTTAATTGTACATACATAACATGACAAATATCTTGTAATACAGTATAGTATTTAACTTGAAAAAAAAAAAAAAAAGTATTGTGCACTTTTTAAATAGGCTTATATTTGATCTCATAAAGCTACAAAATATTTTAAATACCCAATATAATTTAACTTTAGATGCAGATGTGGACTTTTACCATATGGCATGTGGTTTTTGGTCTGGATTCTTGCATGTCACCATTTGTGCTTTAAATAGACATTCTCTGACCAAAAAATGTTTTGAATTTGTATAAGTGTGAATGGACTCTGTTTGAAGCCGCTCCATTAGCATTTCAAAGTGGCCTGAGCTCTATTTGAGTCCTGTGCTCTATTAGCTTCAGCACAGGCCCGGAGAACAGGAGGGGTGAGAGGGGACCAGGGCTTGTAGTTCATTTCTCCTCGTCTTTGTGTTTGTGTGTGAAAACACTATCCCATCCTTTTCATTTCAAAGGAATATTTTCCTTGGCTCTGTTTCTTTCTGGCCCCCTTCCTGCATCAGAGAAATGAAAACAGCCAAACATGAGCAGGATTATGAGATCCACCAGAGAACTTGCTTAGGTATTTTCACTCAGAGCGGAAAAATAGTGTTTTTCTACATTTCCAGTAATGCAGAGAAGAATGGATGTCATAACACCTACACAGAAAAATTCTACTCATAAGTGTGCAGCTTTATGTTTATGAGAGCTAGTCTCATATAAAGCCCGGCACATGTCTGATTATTCAAGATTCGCTTCGTCTTTGTCGTGCAGACATTGACTCTTAAATATAATGTGGATTTTTGTTTTAAAGTCAGCTATGAAAGTCTGTGTTTTACTGTGTATTGTTATATTAATTTGGTTTCAAATGAATTTTGGTAGCGAAACAAAAGTATTAGGTTTACTTTGGGAGTTCTTTGTCCTCGACCTGTTTTTGCTCCATATTAATGTGCTAATATAGTCTCTTCTGCAATATTCTGAATTTTTACTTTATTGATGGACTTATTTTGGGCGATCTGGAAAATGTGATTTGTGGCCCAGTGCTCTCATTTCAATGTTTTCGCCATATGGTGAATATCAGACACATGTGGAGAGCATTTGAATGGTAAAATATGAGCATTTTGTCACTTCAAAAAAAAAAAAAAAAAGGTTTTTATATCAGTTGAGCTCTAAATAATGAACAAGCCAAATAAGCATTTGTTCAAAATGTGGAATAACTTTTTACTTTATTAGAGCTTTAGTACATGGTACATATGTGTGTGTGTTTTGCACAACAGTGTAATTCCAATGACAGCCATTGTTCTCCGAACATCAGAGCGTTTGCACAGCCGAATCAAATAATCAGACTCACTGAACAACAAATACAACGTCATGCAGCTTGTAGACTGGAACGTTGGTTTCTGAATAGTGTTTAGAGAATTTAATGCTAAAAAAATACAATAAAAAAAATGTGTTTGAAGAATTTGAGAAAAAAACAAGTGGACCACTTCAGCATGTCATTCACTCTGTAGGGCAATGCTGTTACTTTAGAGAAACCGTGATACAGGCCATATACGCTCTGGTTACCAAGCGCATAAAATCGAAAACACATTCATTTGTGCAAGAATTTCAAATCAGATGATTTCTTTCCCTGTTTCTGATTCAGTTGTGTGTTTACAGAGCACCCTGCTGTGCCGATAAACGCTCTCCAATTTGCGGGGAATAAACAGCCCTGTTACACTTGAAGTTTTATGTAAAGTGCTCAACAGCCTTTGGTGGGTCAAATACCTGCATTTTACGGTGGTTTTTATTTTACGATCAGTAATCAGCGGAAAGCAGGGCGCCTTCTCTGCCATTTTGTCAAAGCGTTTGTTTCTGCTTGCGAAAGGTTTGTGTGACAGTGGGACGGCAGACTTTATACACAGGCTGCCATTTTAATCAGCTGCAGACTGTGGGCAGCATACACCACTCTGAACACACCCAGACTCAGAGTGCCTTCAGACATGCAATCAGTTCCATTTATTTTTAAATATCTGAATACGTCAAATAAATATTTTCTAAAGAAAAGTAATTGGCGATTAAAAAATTCACTTTTGGACAACAACGACAAATAAAATAATATTAATAATAATAACAGAAGTAATTGGCGATTAAAAAGAAATTTTTCGAACAAAAAAAAAAAAAAAATCAGTATTTTAACATTGTATCACTTGTAATTCTCCACTTTTTATTTAAAATAATAATAGTAAGAGTTGCTAATGTGATAAGTTCAATCACTATATATATATAAATATATATCTAATCACTTACTAAAACTAAATTATTTTTTTTTTTTTTTTTTTCAGAAATGATTGTGACCATTTATACATTGTGGAAAAAGAATATTTTGGCATCGTGGATTACGTCCATTTAGCATTTATCTAATGCTCTGCTGTGTTTATTTTTATTTAAATGTAAATGAAGTCCACAGCATGATTCATGTTATTTCATTTTCAAATTCAGAACTACACATATTTAGTTTGGTGTACACACAGGGGGCATGACTTATCTATCCCAGAATTGGTATTTAGGGGGGTTAAAAAAAAAAAAAAAAATTCAATTTCTCATCACAGAGGAGAAGGTAGGAACCCAGGTACAGGGTAAACAGTATCTGTGAGCACAGAGAGAGAGAGAGAGAGAGAGAGAGAGAGAAAGAGGGATAGAGAGAGAGGTCTATTAGACGTCTGGTGGTAAAGAGAAGGGTTGTGTCTCGGCTGGCTTACAGGGGCACACTTGAAAGGGCCATTTTCAAGCAGACACACCTGTTATTTCAGAATGCTGAAGAGGTTGAGCTGCAGTGTAATTCTTCTTTTGTTAGTTATCTACAACAAAAAAAATTCCAAATTTCAAAGATTATGAAAATGCAAATTTTCAGAAGTTTCATGGTGTTAACATTTATTTATTATTTACTTACTAACTATTATTTATTAATCTCTACTGAATAATAATCTGTTACTGTTTATTATTAATATTGCTCATTTTACTTTTTATTGTTGTGGAAAATAATAATATTAAAGCCATTAAAGGTATTAAAAATGTAAATGGACATTTGTGAATTATCCATAGCAGCCAGAAATGTTTAATAATAAATATTCATCTAATATTTTAGCTTCTTCGGTTAAGTGTTCAAACATTTCACTGATAGTGTAAATTCTTATCGTAAAATACTGGAATAGAATAATGGTTAAGACATTTCCTGCAGATTCCACTAATCCTCAAATAACTAATCTAATCTGGGGTCAACAGCGAGTTGTTTCTTGAAAACATTCAGAGGTCAGAGGTCAGACTTATCTTGTGTGGTTCATGTGACAGCTTATCAGGGCAGATGTAGCCAATCATGAGGGTGTTCCTGGATCTCTTGACCTCCTGTTATAGATAATTTTGCTTTAAATGATCTGTCCACATGTTAAGAAACTGCACCAGGTGCTGATTCAGCTGAAAAATGGAGCAGATGTATCAGAATGCAAGTGCGTGACATGAAAAGGTTGGATCTGGAATTAAAATATTGGATATATAAAAAAATAATGTTTAGCTGTCCAGACAAGAGCTCAAATAAATAAATAAAAACTGTGGTCTGTAATTATGCAGTGATGTTTCAGACAAAAGAGATGACAGGATTTCTGCTTTGGTTGAGTTGCTGGCCACAATTGGCTGCTCTTTGGCCTTTTTTTCCCTCTCAGATGTTGTCCTGATTAAGCTCAAGAAATTCAAAAAGGACACTGTTCCTAGATCAGCACTTTGGGGTCTTTCCAAACAGAGCAAGCTAGAGAACTCTACATTGCGACTAAATCAATGTTGTTGCTACAATGCATTAATCTAAATTCAGATATAGAGATTAGGAGTTTATTAAGGTGTGAGACCTTTGTGCAGGCCAGAGGTGTACACTGATTGGATAATCAGTCTGCGAGTGACATCTGACAGGTCCGCCTCCATTGATTTTCCGAAAGAGGCCATTGGCCACATTGCGTAAAATGGCATATAATGAGTGGAGAATTTAATTCAGACAAACAGCCAGGTTGCAGAGCTAAGTTAATTACATTATGGTAGCAGTCATTACTCTTTACTCTAGTGCTGATGTGCCCAATGCAAACAGCCTTCAAGTGTCTGACACCGCTCACCTGGCCGCTCTGACTCAAATGCAGCTTGTCAGCGACATTGTGTTTTGTGTGCTTATTTAACGCAACGCATCAGCCATGCTAGGCTGTGAAATGACAGCTGCAATATTTACTACCCGAACAAACTGGATTCATGTATATAAATCCTTGTTTTTGTGGGTTTTTTTTTTTTTTTTTTTTTACCATGACTGACATATCAATACAAAAAAAATCATCTGCTGAATGGTATCAGTGATTTTCATCTGTAAGTTGATCTGACACATCTTCAACATAATAAAAAATCTCAACCAAATAATTTTCTAACACACATTACTGATTGTATTGTGAATGTTTTATCAGTGCACATTATTAAAAAAAAAAAAAAAAAAAATGTCTCTGGGGGTCCTTAAAAAGTCTTAAATTTAGTTTTATGAAATTTAAGGTAATTAAAAGTCTTAAATATGTTAAATGCTTGATTAAACTTTAAAAGGCTGTGAAAGAAATGAAATTTATTTAATGAAAGAAATGAGTGCTGTGCATTCAAACTCAAAATGCGGTGCTGTTGCACATTCTGCAGGCGGTTTCAGAGCAGTTTGCAATCAATGAGCACTGTGCACGTCAAGCGATCGCTTATTGTTAATGAATTATGACAATGTTCATGTAGACGGTGAATAGATGAATGTATATTTTATCTCTCTCATCTTTTTGAAAGAGCAGCTGGAAGTAGTAAAGCATAAACATTTCAAAATAAGAGTATTTTTTACTTAAAGTACCATATTATGCATCAAACTTTTTTTTTTTTTTCCTGGTTAATATTGGTATTTTAGTGACACAATCATGTATTTGTAATTTGATTCAACAAACTCTTGTAGCTTTTGTCTGGGCCCCTCAGCCGCAGGAAGGAAAGACTAAGAACATTATTTAACATATTCAGTTCTATCAATAATCACAATAATCTGTAATCTCTCTCTTTAAATGCATTGTTATTATTTAACATCTAATGTCACTCAAACTTTAATTAAAATGTATTGATATATCAGTACATTCTATACATATTGAATAAAATATAAATTGAATTTCATTAAGTTTAATTAAGTAAATGATTCTGATACACGTGATTTTTTTTTTTTTTTTGAGATTGTATGGGTTTGTTCTGTATGGACATACATCATTAATTGTATTTGCGCAGGTCTTTAAAAAAGGTCTTAAAAAGCAATATTTGTGTCTGTAAAAAAATGCAGATACCCTGGACTTGTTTCACCTTAAAGACAAACAAACAAACAAACAAACAAAAAAAAAAAAACAAAAAACAAACAAAAAAAAAAACTTGTTTTTGGCTGATGTTACCAAGGCTGCATCCAAATAGCTATTAAAGCATTGTTTCATTATACTGTTCTTGGTAGCCTAGCCCTTCTAAAATGTTGCCAATAAATCAGTTTAATGCAATTAATATTAATGTAATCAATGTTTAAGGCAATAATAGCAAGTAATAATAATGATAAGTTTGGGAAGTGAATACTGGGATACATTAAAATGCTCTCAAGCGTTAACTTGACCTTCAGCCTTCATGTCCCAGTCAAAAAAAAAAAGCCTCCCCAAAAGATTTGAGTTTTCATCCGTTGAAACTCGCATTCAGGTCTGGCACCAATCTGATGTGGAACGCCCACTTTAATGCTCCAATGAAATCTCACTGGATTAAATCAAGTCCCACCCGGATTTTTTTCCCCCCCTCATTGAAATAAAAACAAAGAATGGCAGACTAAGCCATTACCTTTGAAGAAAGAACCCAATAACATTGCAAACAGATAGAAAAAAAAAAAAACATTTTGTAATCATGTTGAAATTTGGTCTTGTTTGAATTGTAATGTCTTCATCTCTAATGTATAGGATTTTTTATCCCGAGAGACAGGAGTACAGAAGATAGGAAATGATGCGTAAAGAGAGATAGAGTGTGATCACGTCTCCCACAATGAGCGCCACTGCTCGGTGTGTCTGGAGCATGTGTACCACTGCCAGGCCGTAGCTCTGACTGTAAAGCACAGGATTAAGCGGCAGATGATTCCTTTATTGTCAGGCTGACTAATGACCACAATGCATTTCCAATGTGTACTCCTTAAGGAGGGGTCAGAGGTATATGTATATATATATATATATATATATATATATATATATATATATATATATATATATATATATATATATAATGACTTTTAAAAAAAACACACACTTTTACACACCTTATCAATAAATATGTGTATAAAATCTCAACAGTTGCTGTCCGTCAATGACATTTTAATTATTTAAAGTGTATTTTAGCCACATGGCAGTTTTGTTATCTTTGGTTTGTCACACCTGCTGAAATGGCTCTGATCGCCACAAAACTGCAAAGTGTCAAACACTTCCTAATGGCATTTGCATAACTCACACATGCCTGGTGTGAATTTCGCCCCTGTTAACACAAACAGTGGTGGGGCGGCTTGTCTCGCGGCACACACGAGAGCCAAGAGAGTTATATGAGATAATCATAGATATCTAACTGAATATCTGTAAAGAAATTATTACACAGAGGAGATTTAGTTTAGCATATACTGAATTTAAAACACTGAAAACATCAAACGTGAAACTATTGAGCAGTCTTTAAAAAAATAATGGCATCATTAAAAATATATTGTATACAATGTGGGAAAAATATAGATAGGACATACAAAACATATATGTACATAGTAGTACAGGATAGTGGTATATAGTATACAGATATATTCTACAGTGTGAGAACACACACACACACACACACACACACACACACACACACAGGTTTGTTTTTATGAATTGTGGGGACATTCCATTGGCGTAATGGTTTTTATACTGTACAACCCGTATTTTCTATCACCGTACACCAACCTACCCATCACAGAAAACTGTGCACATTTTTACTCTCTCAAAAAAACTAATTCTGTATGATTTATAAGCCTTTTGAAAAAAAAAATGGGGACATGGGGTAATGTCCTCATAAGTCACCCTCTCCTTGTAATCCATGTCATTATACAAATTTGTGTCCTGATATGTCACAAAAACGGGCACACACACACACACGCGTTGGTGCACCTATCAATATGAGGACGTTCCAAGGTTTTTATACTGTACAAACTGTATATTCTATCCCTTAACCTTACACACACACACACATTTTTAATAACATACTATTTTTTTTCTAAAATATTTAAATGTTAAATTCAAAAGTTACATAATGCTGACAAAAAGAACAAAAATAAAATCATTGCATTTCTAATTAACATGCATATTTCTAATCCATTATTATCTCCCGTGATGGACAGCACTGCTTTATCTTCATACTCTTGGCTGAATTAAGTAGTTTCGATGCACGTTATTCTGCGAGCGGTCTGCTACGAGCGAACTGCTCCGAGCTCACGGCCCAAACGGCCCCGTCAGCCGAGTGGCCCCCTGTCACCGCCGTGGCTCCACTGGCCTCTTTTGTTGTATTCTGATAAGATCTACTCAGTATTTGCTTCACCAACCTCCAGTGGTGTGTCTGGTTACTTCACTGCAATTAAGAGAAAGGAAAACATGCCCAGTCTAAGCGTAGAAACATCTTTTGTGTGTGCGTGTGTGCGTGGGCTTTCATTCACAGAGTTTAATGTAATTCATAGATTATGTCACAGAATACATAAGGAAAGAAGAAGCCTTTTGTGGTGCAGTTGTATTTCCTATTGGACTTTCTGCCCGGCGCATGCAGCAAATCACAAGCCCCATCAAAGCAATTACCTTTGCTAAAGCCATATTAGTCTTATAATTGGATAATCTTGTATTGCTTTGGCTTAATTCATTCTGTTGCACCAAATGGTTTCCTGTCTTCCATAACATTTTAGGAGCTCATGTTCTTAGAGAGAAATTCTCTAGCTTTCCCATTGTCTCATATTGTTGTTTTAGTTTTTTTTTTTTTTTTTTTTCTGGAATGCACAACAGTGAAATGAAATATGTGTGAATGTGAATAAATGCAATGGAATCAGAAACAATGACTGTGCAATATACAAACTATTGACTATGACTCTTTTTCCAAAACCTACTGCGCTGCTTTGCTATCTATTGCCTACATTGGCAGCAGTCTTCTTAGGCAGCATCCTAACAGAATGGGGGGTCATTAAGATTTTACTAAATACTTAATATTCTTAATACTTTTATTCAGCAAGGACGCATTAAATGGATCAAAAGTGACAGAAAAGACATTTAGAATGTTCAGATGTTCAGATTTCTGTTTCATATTATGATGGTTTTTGAATGCTCTGTTCATTGAACATCCCTGACAAAAATGTGTCATGCTTTCCATAAACTGTTTTCAACATTGATAATAATAAGGAATGTTTCTTGAGCATCAAATCAGCACATTGATGTGAAACTAAAGACTGGAGTTATGACTACTGCAAATTCAGCTTTGCCATAATAGGAATAACTAAGATATTTTAAATTGTAATAATATTTCACAATTTTACTGTTTTTACGTTATTTTGATCAAATAAATTCAGCCTTGTTGAGCATAAAACACATCTTTGAAAATAAAACACATCTTTTAAAAACATAAAAAACCCCTCTGTCCCCAAAATTTTGAACTGTAGTGTATGTATGTATAAAATAGCATATAGGTGTATTGAAAAACATTACAATATATGTGGTTTGAAAGTATAGGGAGTTTAAAAATATATATTTTAAATAATAAATTCTATAACCTTGCAGCTGATGGTATTACACGTTCTTAGATTATCACAAGAAAATAAATATTTGTCTATGAAGAAATTTTTTTTTTTTTTTTCTTCTAAGACTACAGTTGCTCTCTATTATAGTAACATTAGTTGTTTTCTTTCATCCAAGATACACTAGATGGGTGAAAAGGCACGGAGCAACACTAAGTCTGCGTGAGTGTTGTATAAATAATTTAATGGCATCATTTGCATACTGTATGTTCAGCTCTTATTAAAATCTAAACCTACCCCTTGATCACAGGGAAACGCTACTTGTTATTTTTGACCTCTTTGTGAAGCAGGTTTCCTGAATTGATCCCTGCTTTCAGACAGTTGCGCTGTCACCCCCAAGTGTGCTCATGATATCCTACTCTGGACTCAGATTGTGGAAAATTACACTGAATGGCAGAGACCTTCACAACATACCAGAGCTGAAAGAACACGAATAAAGAGGCAAGAGAGATAAAAACGACAGACAGAGAGAGGCAGAAAAGGAATTTTCTGTATCTGCAGCCCTTCCACGGGTGGCAGAAGACAGCTGAAATGCTGGTAATCTATTTATATCAGGAAGATTCCTCTGGACAGTTAAAGGCTTTGATTTTTGGACAGGTTCAGAGTCCATTGTAGGGAGGTTGTTTCCCTGGACGCAGGTCACTTACATGACATGTCTCCCAAAAGCATTCTGGCTCCACAAAAGCCATTTGAGGATTGCACGAATTGCTGCAGGAAAAGTTAGATGACATCAAACCCATCAATGTCACATCCTAGTGCCAGTTTGCTATTGGCTGCAACTGAATGCAGTTGTTTTCCGATGCATCCAAGCTAATTTCTGAGGAATATCATTGTTTAGACTGCATCATTGTCCAATGAAGTGTAACTGTGGGAGAACTTCATGAACAAAACATTATTTGGCTAAAATGAGCTTAGAAGCAACCCGGTATTCCGGCTGGTGTTGAATGTCCAACATTGTCACATATGGTTTGTTATTATTGTCAGATGCTTGTGTACTCTATTAGAAGGGGGAAAATCCAGCCCAGACTCGTTAGAAAAACATACCTGTGTCAACATTTTTGCAAAACGTGTCATGTACATTTAGTTTCAAAGTGAGTGGTGCTAAAAGGGTGTTTAGTTTTTTTTCCAGAACAGATGAACTTGAATATGGCAACGTTTTATTACGTTGGAGTTTGTACATATCGCCGCAGTTCTGAATTGAAATGTCCGGTGAGTGGTGCTAAAAGCTTAATGCTCCATAATGTACACCTACACTAAACCCTAAACCTACCCGATATTGTTAACAAAAGCAAATGTGACATAAAAACAAAATAGTAACCATGGCATTTCAGCTTGTTTTTGAACTCTTGTCTTTGAGCTCTTCGCATCGCAACTATTCTGTACCAGCTGAGCTACTGAGCAAGCTTGTTACGTCAGTAAAACTGAACATCCGGAGCTGGGTAAGTGATGCAAACTCCAAAATATATTTGTTTACTAATCATGCACTATGCTAAAAAGTGTTTTGAGGTCATAACATTATTGTGCAAGGAGCCGCGTGAAAACATGTCTTTATTAATCCATAATCTGGTCCTGTAATCATAATTGTGTGAGGAAACGATTGAAAGTTCTTGCTGTTTTACTGCCTCTAGTTTTTATTTCTGCTAGAAACTGCAGTGATATGTACATATTGGTATGTATTTTGTGTTTTGCAAAAATGTTGCCACAGGTACATTTTTCCAATGAGCCTGTGTTGCAAAAATCCCTTTGAAATACATGAGATAGATGGCAGCATCTATGTGACAGTGAATTTGTCACAGTTTGAATTGTAAATAAACAAAATAATGGGTTGAGAAACCATTTCACAACACTTTCGAAACATTTCCTGAAAACATTTCATAACTGGTATAAAAATCCAGCTTTAGGCCCTCCAGCAAACCGCTGTTCCCAATCCCATCATGCATTTATTACACCATAAACAGGAAGAAAACATGGTGTCATATTATGTCACACATTCTCCGCATGATTGTTGCCAGCGCAGCGTTACGCGTGGGCTTGAAGGACTGACGGAGCACAAGGCGACGAAGACACTGTTCAGTCAGGCTAATATAGCATGCAAACTCTTCAGTCACTCAAAGCTGTGTCTGTGTCTGCTGTGTTAATGTGACGCTTTAACCTGTGTGAAGAACAGAACCGCCATATCTGGTGTTTATGTTCTCTGATCTGCTAACTAGCTTCAAAATAAAGCCAGTTTTGCTACAGATAACAAATTGCCCTAAAGCCACTTCACAAGCCTGCAAGAATAGCTATTACCAAGGGTCTGGGTTCCAAAATAAGATATTTCAGCAACAAAACTTTGGAAAAGTACAGAGCAGACAATGAAATGGGATTTCTAAACCAATGAAATAGGCAATAAAAAAGCTTGGACTGATTTAGCAACATTAGCTACTAGGCGCTAATCTGTGACAATATTTATATTAAAATATTCTCAATTCACCACACTCTCAGAAAAAAATGGTCACTGGGACGATACCCTTTAAAAAGTTTCTAATATGTCCCATTTCGGTACTAAAATGTACACCTCTCGATAGTAATGTGTATCTTTGAGGTACTAAAATGCACTCTTTAGGTACAAAGGAGTAGCTTTTCAAAGGGTACCACCAAAGACTATAGATATAGAAAGACAGTTCACTCCTATTAGGTATGAATGGGAGAAACTACAATACGCAATATGGCGGAATATGACCCACCTTCTAAGTAAAAGAGCCAATCGAAGTCATTTCATCACTGCAGCTGCCGTTAGAGGCTCCGGTTCCCATAGAAACCGGAGACTCACGCTTAGGACTGCACATGTGCATTGGGTCATCTAGCCTGAAAAATAAGCATTTTTTAACACTATTTGAGCATAAGAAACAACATTTATGGGACAGTTCATGTCAGATTTTGTTGCTGATTTAAAACATGTTATTTAATTGTGAATTCAGCAAGCAGTTTTTGAGATTTCAGGATTCCCCCATTCAAATAGATAGGACTTGGTCTTGGATGCCCAAAATAGCTGACAGGGGGCATTGCAAATATGGCCGCTGAGTGAACAGACTTTCCTATATGGACTTTGGTTCCGCCCCACTGACAGCTTTTGTACTTTTTTTATTTATTTTTTTGAGTGCAAGGTAATTATTATTCCTATATTATTATTTCTATAAATATTTTTTTAATTAATATAAATATATTTTAAACCTATAGGTCCTTTACACGCAATCTGCTAACAACCACATCATTTACTACATGGCACAAGCTGATTGGCCTCTGCTTATTTTGCAGCCAATGAGCTTGCTTGCTCAACTTTTACATAGTCTGGTTCAGTGTTCGCTCTAAGCTGGTCCTCTGTAACCCTCCACCTCCTCCAGCTCCACCTGTTTAGATTTGCTACAGGATTTATGTATGCCTGTTCCAGACTGTCCTCCAAAAAAAACAAACAAAAACAAACAAAAAGCACCTTATTACGACCTATATTTACGTTTTATAGTCATGCGCCCTCTAGCTGGGATAAAAATAATGACAGTGTTGTTACGTCTGTCGTCATTAAATGACATATGTACGGTGGCTGGGAAGTGCAAAACAACATTACAAAGTGTGATCAAAATGCATGTTTATTTAAATGCAATGTGTGGACTTTTTACACCATTTGTCCTATTTCCATTTAGCAAAACTCATTTTTTTATTAATGACTACACCTACCCCATCCCTAAACCAACCCTTAGTGATTTATAGTGCATTTAAACTTTACGAGCACATGCGTTCCCTGGGATCGAACCCACGATCGCATAATCACATGATTGCAAATTGTTATATATTGCAATGCTCTGCCAATTGAGCTACATGAAACCGGAAATATGACTCAGATAAAAGGGAACAATGCATTAAATTCAAAGTGTCCTGTTGTCGATAGGGGTGCAACTTTAGCAAATGCTCCTATGGGTCATATTTCATGAATTAAAATGAAAGTGTCCTGTTGACGATAGGGACGCAAATTTAGTAAACGCTCCTATGGGTCGTATTTCAGGGAAGTGACAAACGACCTATATAGGTGTATTGGTTGGAGAACATGTTGGCCTGTTCATGCAGCTGCAGCATATCTTACATGATCACAGCAACGTGTCTGTGTATCTGTTGACAGTAGCAAGTCCATACATCTAGTCTGCCAAAGACCTAATTTTATAATAGCCCATTAATAACTCTAAAATCATTACCATAGTCACATGACACACAATTGGCATGTATATTGGCCTTTTCAATGTTCAGTCCTTCAACTTTAAACTTTAAAAGTTTAAAAAGTGTAGGGGGTCAAACGAGTTCAGTCTCAATCTAATGTAGGGACAGCTGCGTCTCAGTTCCACTGCTCACAGTCTTAGTTAACACATGTAAATGAGGCTAACGATCCAGACACAATCTCTCATGGCTTTCTTCTCCAGAGCCTTGAGCCTATCAGCTCAGAATGAGATATCACCACAGAATCACCACACAAACAAACTAGAGCCATGCAAGAGACTGGGTTTGAGGCTCCTTCCGTCCACAGAATTTCTTCCATTGCCTAGATTTAAAATGACATAATTTTACTTTCATAATGATCAAACAATTACTGATGTTTTGAGACTAAAAAGCTATGCATATGTATTAGAAACTTGAAAGTTCCTCATTTTTAACATATGGGCCAGGCAATTCAAAGAATTTCAAATGCAAGTCAAAAATCTTCATCTTTCCACTTTCCACTTTCCACTCCATTTGAGTTCTAATCTTAAACTACAATATATATATATATATATATATATATATATATATATATATATATATATACAATAATATATATATATATATATATATATATATATATATATATATATATATATATATATATATATTATTACAATAATATATATATATATATATATATATATATATATATATATATATATATATATATATATATATATATATATTATTACAATAATATATATATATATATATATATATATATATATATATATATATATATATATATATTATTACAATAATATATATTATATTACAAGTCTGAGAGGAAGATTGAAGTCATATAAAGTTAATTATGATCCAAACTGTGATAAAAATGAGATACCAGGGAGAGAATTTTAATAAGATGGTGGATTCAACCACAAGTTTGTCCTTTTTAACCACAGAAATGGCAGAGTGTCGACTCTCTGTGACTCTTTGCCAAGCATCCGACTGTTCTGTTGAGCTTGTGGGAGGCGAGGATGTAAAATGAAAGTCACTTCCTTTCCTAAACTATTTTGCTTTCTCATTCATCAAATAAATACACACGGCAACTCGACACAAACGACACACATATTGGCTAGGCGGAAAGCTATGTGACAGTAAAAAATTACAATTAGTTTTCAGATGCAAAAGCAGCATTAATAGCAATAATTTTTCACATGCATAAGCAGCTGCACATTTGAACTCAAAAGTGAATGGCCTCAACGTTTCGATGGCGCCTTTGGAAAAGGTCAATATCGTAGCATCAGGTTTAGCATGAGGCTTTAACTGCTGGTTGCGTTGTCAAGAGAGATTTAGACCTGACAGTTGATTTCTCTCCGGGAACAAACTCCGCCCTCCTTATCTGTCTGCCGATTTTTAAACGATTTACTGTCGAGCTTGTTCTCAGCCTCACACCAGTATGCTTGCTTTTATCTGGAAAAGTCACACACACAAAAAAAAAAAAAACTGGTCTTGAGGATTTAAGTGCTAAGAATTTATACAACACTTCTCCAGTGTTAGCTTGTTTACTTTAATTAAAGTATGTGGCCTTTAATTAAAAGCTTCTAAATTAGTTTGTAGTTTGTGGGAAATCCTGAATCATCTGTTAGCGTGTGAAACATCCAAGCTCAGATCATCTCCATATCATTTCCTCTCACAAGAAATCAATCAATCAACCTGCCCAAATCAATCATCGGTAGATTTCTGCGCCACCCCGCTTTTAATGTCGCCCATTCCAGACGTTCTTTTAATGCCCCTCACTTTATGTTTTGTGTTCACTTCTGCCATCTTAAAAATTAATCATCCTGTTGAATAATGGCTCACGATGGTGCTGAATAATTGATGATCTAGTGCTTAATAGAGGGACAGAGGAGGCGTTACGCTCACACAACTGCTCTTGTCTGAGAGAGACAGACGAGTTGGATTGTGTGTGTGTGCGTGTGTAAAATAATCAATAATCAAATGTCAATGAATGAAAGGCACATAAAGACACATATGAGTGGGCATATTTATCAAGGCTGACATGAAATCAGATTCACTTTTTTTAATACATGTTTCTGATCTTATTTGTGCATCCCATCTGTGCACATTATCCTAACCCTAACCCTAAAAAAAAGTTTGTCTTTGTAAAAACACTAAAAAAATCAAAATGTAAATGAAACTCTTTCTGCCTCCGAAACTGATTTTCATTTTGGCTCCTCCTTGCTCAAATAAAATGTCAGAATAATTGTATATTACAGTTACAGTTACCAAGTCTATTCAATAATCCAGTGACTTAAATACTAATCAAATGGTATAGCTCATTTATTTATTTATTTGGATCATCATCTGTGCATTTATTTAAATGTTATTATTTCATTCTGTATTTTCTTTAAATACCCTGTTTCACTTGGAAATATGTCAGATTACTATGTGAAGTAAAATGAGTGGATGTTGTTTCATGTTGTCTTTAAAACAAGAGAGCTCTTAGTATGAATGCATCTGAACAAATCACGCTGAATGACCGAACATCACACCGACACACACACACACACACACACACACACACACACACACATGCATTTTCACCTGTGCATTTGCACCATTTTGACAGCAACAGTGCTTTCATTGCTTTTGCAGGAATTAAAAATTGATGCATTTTGTTGAAACTGAGATGATGAGCCTATGAGAATAGCAGAAACCTTTCCTTTTATCTGTAGTTTCTCCTGATGTTTTATGACCTCTTACATTGGCTGGCTCTCTTTTTGTGGCATGAAGACAGATGTTGTTCCCTTGTTTGCTCTCCTTGTTTTGTCAGGCTGATGCAAAAACACAGTCACTTTCCACAAACCTTGAACAGAGTAGGGCCTTAAAAATTAGTTTCTTTTTCCTTTCGACAAATAGTGAGTGAAAAGAGTCAAATATTGAATATATTTTGTGGTCCTTTTACTAAAGTTTGTGTTTAAATTCCCCTAAAACAGGGTTGAATTTTAGCCTAAATAAATAGGGGCTAACTAATCATGACTAAATGTTGGTTTGTAGTTACTGATCTATTGATATTTATATTGAATTAAAAGAAAACATCCTCTTTTTCCACATATAAAACATAATAAACAATGTATTTAACAGGGTTAAATGGTATAGCGTAACAAATGCAGATGTGCAAATTGCAATGTTTATAAATGGCCTAATGTATGCTATTTCTTGGATGTCACAATTTTAAATAATGTTACATTATATGCAACATAAAGGACAAAACTGTACAGTAACAGAGTCACATGCAAAATGGGATTACATTTATAGTTATTTAAGTTAAATGAGTAAAATTATTTACGTTACAGTAGATTGTATATTATATCTAATAGTTCTGACAAACAAACAACTAAGTAACTAACTAAATAAATAAATATTTGTGCCGATAATGCTCTAAAAAGATATGGAACTCCAAAGTGTACCATTTTCGTGTGAAGTGCTCACTGCATTTTTCTGCCAAATAAAGTCTGTTTCCCTCCTGTATCCCAGCTGAAGGGGAAACATGGAGTGTCAAGGACTTCTTTCTTCTGATTGGCAGGTGCTATCCGTGTAAGATACCTGTATAATGGTGGTCCTCAGAATTTTTTTGACCTTCTTATACGTCTCCCCATATTAATGTCACTCTATTACCGTTAAAACGGAGGCTTCTTGGGGAAAACACGACGGGACTGAATCCTCCTTATCGTCGGCAACCTGAAAGGAGGAATTTGGCGCTATCAGTTAATGGAAATGACATTTTTTAAATTTCATTTTCAGATAATCCACTCCTTGTCCACTAAAACATCAAAATTACTGTTAACAATATGTGAAGGCCATATTAAAACTTACTTACTCATAGCAGTCGAGTCCTATTATAATCATCTCTGATAGACACCGTGCCATTTTAATAGGATTTCTGATGCGTTCTGCACGTTATTACGCCGGTGTGCATGTCATTTACCGTCGGAATTAGAATGCTGTGTATCAGGATAATGAATAGATGAGTAAACTACCCCCTTCCTGTGGAGTATGAATGTGGTGTTGGGTAATCGCTACCAAAAAGGGGCTGTTCAATCTATTTCCAGAAACTTCCCCAGAAGCTCCAGTTTGTACTGAATTTGGTTCTGCTCAGGTTCTTAGTTGTGTTTTCGTCTCTTGCTTGTGTGGCGGCTCGATAGAGGCCTTGATTACTCTGATTAATGGATCACGAGCATCTTCTTTGAGAGAAGGATGAAAAGAAGTTAAAAAGAGTGAGATTTCATTCACAGAGAGTGATTACAGTATTTTACCACCACTCAAAGCGTTATATGTGCCTTTTTACCCTGTCTGCGTGCTTTCATTAAAGCAGTTATTCAGATTTGACATGGTCATGAGACAGTTTTGTCACACAGGGTTTCATGCATCTTTTCCAGGACTTAAACACAGAGCTAAATGGCTAGTTAAGATGACACATTTGCAGTTCTGGTGTAGAAGCCAGCTGTGCTTGTATGGAATCAACGCAGGAATAGGAACCGCAAGGAAACGAATGATTTTGTTTTCTTTTATTATTCAATTCGGATCCAATTCCGGACCGTAAATGATTTCATTAACAAGTCCTTTAGTCATTTTGATGGAGCTGGTTCATGATTCATGAGGTTTTGTTGTTGTTGTTGTTGTTGTTTTACTGTTTTACTGTTTTACCATTGCTCGCGATCAACTTAGCTCACAATGCTTTTGAGAAATGCAGCCTTGGTCTTTAAAGTTATTAATCCACATATCAGACTACATCCGTAACACTGCCAAAAACACAACAGAAAGCTATTGTCTATTGATTGTCTTTATAGTATTTTACATTGCCCAGGCTTTCTCTTTGATTACATTTCATTTAGACAGCAAGCTAACAAAAAGATAATTCCGTTTGCTGTAGCAATGCAGATTCAGTAGTGACAACGTGTTGAATAGTGCTGCAGGAAACACTGTATTTTAGTACAGTGTTCCATTTGTTTTAGTGAAAGAGGTTTAAGAACTATTAACGGATTAGTTTACCTACAAATGACAAATCTCTCATTTTTAATCACCCTCATGTTATAAACCTGCATGTCTTTGTTTCTTCTATGCTGAACAACAGGAGAAAATGCCTCGGTCATTCTTTTCTATCTAACTGCGATGAGGATTGAAACTTTCAAGCTTCATAAAGAATGTAAAAATCCCCTTGTTTTTGGTGCGCAAAAGAGAGATTTTCTTGTCCTCTACATTTAGTTTATAATGACATATGTTTCCTCATTCATTGCTTGTACAATAGCATTTAGAGTTTTTTTGTCATTTGCTCATTTAGTGTTTGACATTGTCGTCCATCTGACCTTAATACATCCATCACCCCTGATATTATGATGTTTGTCCTCTGCTTTTAAGATGTACACAAGCGGCAGCATCCAGATGGCAAAGGTGAATGTGTGACAGTCGAGTCAAATGGGATGTGTGCAGAATGACTTGTGTGTTGCTATGCATTAACTGGCCCACCCCTGGACCGCTGATTGATTTCCTCTAGCGTTTCTGGCTCAACGGGGCACTGTCATCTGATCACTGACCTGATATTCTAGCACAAATACGCAAACATCGAAAACAAACCCTTCACTGGCAAATGTTCATGAAAGGGTATTTTTTGCTATTATGGGTCAGTCTGCAAAACTGGTGACATTTGTGTCCCTCATAAAAAAAAATAATGAACAATAAGTTGCTAGCCCTACCACTTTATTTTAAGGTGTCCTTGTTACAGTGTAATTATATATTTAAGTTTCAAGTACATTGGTTAGGATTATGGTTTGGTTTGGTTTGGTTTAGGGTTAGTTGCATATAATTATGTATAATTTACTATATTAAGTACATCTGTGACAAGGACACTAAAATAAAGTGTGTTACACGTTATTTTAAGGTTTCTTTGTTACACTGTTATTATACATTTAAGTAATACGAATATTAAGTAACTACATGTACTTACTATAGGGTTAGGATTAGGGTTTGGTTTGGTTTAGGGTTAATTGCATGTAATTATGCATAATTTATAGTTATTACCAACTACATGTAACATATGTAACAATGACACTGTAAAATAAAGTGTTACCAAAAAGTGTTACATAACATGTTAATACCTGTACTACACAATAGAGGGTGATTGTTGTATTTTTTTGTCTTTCCACCCTGTATTTCCAAATATTTGCTGAATGTTCCAAATATTCAAATATTTACCCAATAATACTGAAGTATTATTATCTGTATTCAGTCTCTCTCTTGCTATATATTTTCTATATTTATTATTACAAAAATAAGTATAAGTGTCTCCAGGTTATGTGTCAGCCCTGTTACTTTACTATTGTTCTATTTTTAAAGCAGCTGAACAAATAATAAAAATGCTTTTTAAGGAATGGAATGCTTTAAGGATGTAGAGGCTTTATCTTGTTTCACATGGGGACTGCCCTAAAATGTTGCCCTGCTACCATGCATTTTTTATTATAAACAACTGACAATTGTAAAAAAAAAAAAAATATTTGTAGAAATATGTCTTCAAATGATATTTTAGACAGCACCTTATGCAATGTCAATGTCAAATTGAACTGTAAAACCGGCGACCTTGTTCTGAAGACGTGATCTATGCCAACATAACACTTTAGCTAGATCATGAAATGCAATTGATTAATACTCAGATTGCAATTTGTTAACAGTTAAACATTATTGGTGTGATGGAATGCTTAAAAGTAAAACTACTACAAAATCACCTTGCTGGAAAAGATATGTTTCACAAATTCCCCTTTATGAATATTTAGCATGTCAGCTTGTGTGCTTTGTCACGATGTTGGTGTGTTTGAGTTCTATTGTGCGAATGCGTGTCCCTGTTTATGGGCCCATTTTTTATACACTTGTCATATTCTTTGACCATCAATCTCATGGCTCTTTTTGTAGTTCATTGAAAGCTTGGGGGTTAATTCAGAGGTCAAGCGAGACTTGCAAGCTGTCAATCTCGCATTGTAAAGTTTGTAAACCCCCCTCCGCCCCCCTCGGCCTTGCCTCTTGTGCATTATTCCTGCACCCACCCCTCTGAATAGATGACTCCTCCTCTATTCTCCGGTGGGTCTCACTCCCGCTTGGGAGAAAGACGGCCGCATAATTACACATCTGCCCTTTGTTTCTCTGTTTTGGCATTAACATCTCAAACTGGCCTTTCAGATCTGATTTGAACGGCTCTCTTCTCACCCGGAGAAGTGGAATGTTCTTTCAAAGTTCCTCTTTTTATTTCATGCAACTGTTTTGTTGAGGAACTGTAAGTGTTGCTGGGCTGTTGGAGCAGATGTACACAGCTGTGAAAAAGCCTTCTGGGTCTAGACCTCTCCATCGATCACAGCCCTTATATAGCTTTGTTAGTTTCTACGTGAGCAACACAATTCAGCGAAGCTTTTGGCATAAAACGGCAGCCCGGTTTGTTCCATAATCAAAGGAAGTGCCGGTATCAAACATACCGGCCCGAATCCTTTGAAGATGAACGGTTGCTGTCTTAATTTGTCATGATTACAGTTTTTAATTTGATTTGAGAATACAAAACACACAGAATGGCGACAACAGGCTTTCCCGCTGTGCCGCGTCAGCGTTGGAACGGCAGTATTTGTTTGAAGCACTTAACAGGTGTTGATCGGCGGTCTTTGCTGCAGCTTAGGGAGATAAGGCCTCCCGTGGAGGGGAGAGACCTCAACACGTTTAATGAGGAGCGCGGGAGTCAGGCGGGCCGCCTTCGTCCATGGCTCCGCTTCTGGAAACTGATCAGCATGTTAACTGCTCACAGCGTGAGACGAAGATATGAAAGTACGGAGCTGTTGTCGTTGATTTAGTCGAACACCCTTTGACTATGTAGGGATCAACCCTTATCCTTTATGCATTTATTTTCCTCACTGCTAACTGCTGTGAGCCGCCACCACAACGGCATCACTACTGATTTTTTTTTTATCTCTAAAAATCTCAGCACAGATGATTTTAGGGAGAAAAAAAATACTCTCTTTCAGAATCTAAGTAGGTTGGGAGGCTCCACAGCATTGTGCTGTTATTTTGCTGATGCTAATGCTAATGATGCTACACCCACCATTTGAGTCTTTTCATGAAAGGAGTATCGTTGGTGTCCACAATATTTGATGTGAACCAAAAAAAAAAATCATGCATTATACGTTTTGCCAGATTAAACATATTATTTCAAAATTAATTGTAAACTTAATGTGATATATATTTTATATATACCACTGTATGTGTGTGTGTGTGTGTGTGTGTGTGTGTGTGTGTGTCTATATATATACACACACACACACATATAGTATGTAAACAAACTTTTTTTGTTAGATGCAATTAATTGTGATTAATCGATTTGATAGCGCGCGCGTGTGTGTGTGTGTGTGTGTGTACTATTTATTACACACTATACTATTTATAGTCACATTGTTGACTTTTGAATACTAATAATAGCAGGCCATTCAGACATTCTTTGTCTGATCATACAGAAATGTTCTATTCAGTGAATACCTCTACTTGTATAATGTTAATATAATTAACAGTAATTTCTCACCTCACAACCATATATATGACAATCCAGGAAGCAAAAATTCCAATACTTTTTTTTTGACTAGACATGAGGAAATGCCCTGTAATGCAATGATGTATTAAAGGGTGGTGAGATATATTTAGTGTATCTTCAAGAAACCTAGGGGGGGTGCACACACTGTTTTTAATGGGCTCCTAAGTGGCTCGTTACTGGAGTGACGATGTTTCCCATGAGGCCGTGAGTGTGTTTTATGGGAGGCCGGTGGAGGGTGTAAACATGCAGAGAAGGAAAACATTTAAAATATGAGATACTGTATATGACAGAGTTCTGTTTGGCTGGAGAATATGCAGCAGGTGGCTTTAGAAAGCTGAGAAAGCTGCCTCCTCTCAGAAAAGGATGGTAGCAGAACAGGTTTGGGAGAAAAGAGTCTGATAAACGGTAACGACAGGCTTTGAGGTAAATGGCTTGTTTGTAATGCGGGAGGTGCTGTTTCAGGTCTCAGTCACCTTCCAATAGAGGGTTTCTACACCTGGGAGGAAATCTGTGTGAATTTGCTACTGGAAAAAAAAACAAAAAAAACAAACAAAAAATTGCATGGAGGAACTGAGGCAAGTGAGACTGGAGCAGTTTAAAGGAGGAAGTTTTTATGCCTGAGGAGCTCTTCATCGACAGCCAAACACTGACAGTCCACTGTGGTTTTCTTGCAGGCTCGGAGGTCAATGATGGTTATCTCTCAGAGTGACTTCCCTGGATCGTTGTGACTACAGTGATTTCGACCCAGACATGTGGAAAGCGGCAAGTCCAGTCAGAGCCAGGATGGGATGTTCAGAATGGAAGTCTTTGGTCCTCTGTGGCCTGGTGTTCGTCTTGACGGTTGTACAGAGTTCTGACGGTAAGACTATTTTTCCCTCGAAATATTACACATCTTTCACAAAAGCAACATATTCTTGCTATCATCTGAATTAGTCACCAGTTTGGGTTTATGGTGCTGTTTTTTGGTCTTTTATGAGGTGGACATTTGAAGCAGACACCATTTCTGATAGCTCAGATGAATAATGGCTGTTTCCTTCCAGACAGATAGCCTGAGGTACTTGGGAAGCTGTGTGCATTAACACAGAGCTTGCCTTCGTTTTCTTTTCGGTTAAATTAAAAGAAAGACCATACAGTGTTTCCGAGTTTTCCCTCATCTCATCTCCAGTCTGTTTACTCTCATGTCCTGTTCTAACTATAGGCCTAAACCCTACAACTGCTCATTATAAACAATATCCTCAAGTAAACACGCCTCATTACACTCTGTCCCTGCCGTAATATCTTTTTAATGCATTTTTATAATTGAATTAAATGGGTTACTGCCATAGCCATGGCTGGAAGTTTCTGCTTGTGCAGAAACTTTGAGAGATTGATTGCTTGAGGGTTTGTTCCCTGTTTCTCTCGAGTATATCCTAGAAACTTCAGATCTCATCTTTCTGATTTCATTTCGTGGGCCGAACGCTGACTATAGGTTCGGATGTAGCTCATTTGTATTCCCTGCATCTTCTCAAACGACATTTTCTGGTTTTTATGAAGCTGAAACGCAAAGCAGTGATGAAGTATTGTGGAGCCGTTTTATTGATAGTATGTCTGCCATTGAATGCCATGAAATGTGGCATTGTGCTCTTATAGAAATGAATCAGGGTTGTATATGCTGATTGCTATATTAGTCTGAGCTCCTAATGCTTATTTGATAATCGTAGTGATATTACTGCCTCGCAAGAGTGAGTCATTTTATGATAAAACTTAAAACTGAAGAAATTGGCATAATATATATATATATATATATATATATATATATATATATATATATATATATTATTGGCTGTTTTCTCTCCTCAGCCGATAGATCTGTATGTTTCATTAAATGCAGAAACTTCTAGCTACACAAGCTCAATTTCAGTGTCAGAGCATGATTAATAAGTATTGTTTGATTCTCACTGCCATAGTATTGTAAAAACAAATGTTAAATATGTACTATGTGTTGGCCAAGCATATGTGTCTGCATTTTCAGAGTACAGGCTTTTTTTTTTTTATTCACTTAATATAAAAGTCAACAGGACTCATATTGACTCATTCATGTACAGTAACAGGGTGCAGGTTTATTGTTTGATAAATTAGCATCATTATTTACAAGCAATTACAGTTTTTCTTTGAACACACTGTCACTGGCTTATTTCACGATGGGGCTAAGTAGTTCTGAAAGAAAGCTTTGCTTTATATGTCTGGCCAATTTTCTGGTAAGGATTTTGAGTAATACGAGACATTCTTTTTTTTTTTTTTTTTAATTATGGAAAGGACTGAATAATATCCGTCCGTGTCCTGCTGCCTTGGGCTCATTCACAACGAATAGCAGGGAACCGTGGCCTCGACCGGCGGCCACCCGCCTGTATTCATAAAAACACTTCTCCATCTCCATCTTAATTCATATCAGAACAGCTTCTGTGTGACTTCCAGATAGGCAAATCACACATCTTAGAATTAACAGCGTTCTTGGCGGCTGTAGCCTTTTGACAAAATAGAATTAAAGATTGAACTTTTAATTTCTGAAGAGCTAACTTTCACCTGCCTCTATTAGGCAAATATATAAGCCAGATTTTCTTCAAGTGAATAGTTTCCTTTCATGATGTTCTTTTTTCATGGAGGCTGATTGCAATCTTGACCTATGATGCCTCTATTTCAACTGCGGTTTTTAACTCAGAACTGGAGATTCAGTCAAACTTTTTAGATATTTAAAGGTCATCCCTATTGATTTTCGGATTCGCAACATGATATGAATAAATACAGGACTGTAGGTCATTTGCATGTCTTCAAAGCATATGAAAATATTTGGGATGAAAACTCTCACCATTAGCAAGAGCTGAATGATATACACCGCATGAGGGTCGATGTCTGCCAACACTGTATACAGTTTTTGCACAACTGTCTATCTGCATGCTTTACAAAACCATAATTTATTATCATGGTAACACTTTAGTATGGAGGACATAATTAACTATGACTTTTCCCTCAATAAACTCATAGTTTACTGCTTATTAATATAATAGTAAAGTAGTTTTTGTAGTGATTAAGTTCAGGTATTGGGCAGGATTAAGGGATGTAGAATAAGTTTTGAATCTTTTTTTTTTTTTTTTTTATAATTTGTTGATTTCCGTTCTAAGTTCTAAAAAAGAACATTATCAGATGAGATGAAGTAACTTTAATTTCATTAAAATATTCCCAATATATTGCCTAAATTTTCAAATATAAAAAATCAAAATAAATACATAAATACAAAAAAAAATATTTATGCAGAGTAACCTTGTTTTAAAATGACTTTTATATGCGGTGAATTTTTGTCATATCGCCCACCACAATTCTACAAATCCTTGTTACATTTGAATCATCCCCCAAAGGTTAACACTCTTCCCTATATAAGTGTAACCTAAAAATCATATTTTCCATCTCACATGGGCCCCTTATTTGGACAGCTGCTGTCCCTCTTGCCTTCAAACTCTGACTGAAATGAGCTGTCTGTCTCTCTGTCTGAAACGAGCCGTCTGTCTTTCTGGCAGAAATGAACCATCTGTCTCTCTGACTGAAATGAGCTGTCTATCTCGACTCTTTAAACACCTCAGTTGAATGTCTGCTGATTAACAGTAAAAATATGTCACAGGGACGTCTAGAATGGCAGCTCTATATATATATCTGTATGTGTGTGTGTGTGTGTGCTTGTGTGAGTCCACAAATACACATTTTGTGTTCATGTATCATGTATCATGAGAAATGAAGGCTGGTTGTTTTAGTGTTTTTTTTTTTTTTTTTTTTGGGGGGGGGGGGGTGCTCATATCAAGGTTTGTTGAGTTGTTTCTGTTGCTGTCTTTGTCTAGCTGTCTCACTCTCACGGTCTTTCTCCCACCCACATGTCTCTTTCTCATCTTCTGTCCTTTTCTCCATGTCTCTGGGCTGTTGGTCTCTCTGAACTCACACATAGACAGAATTAGAGCGGATCTTTCCAGTTTCTTTGATTGACGGGGTTGTGCATTTGTCTCCTCATGTGTCAAGCAAGTATTTTAGGGAAAATATGTGTTTTGTATTGTGATTTTATGTCTATTCTCTGGAATGTAAGTGAAACAAAAATAATAGAAAGAACTAGCTATTTTCTAATTATTTGTCTTGATCCGGGATCCAGATCCATTTTGGTATCGCTAACCCTGCTTAAAGAGAGAGAGAAAAAAAAAGTAAACAAACCAGCCTAAGGGAGTTTGTTGGTCTTTGCTGGTTCCCAAGCCTGACCAGTTGAGAAGTGCCCAAAACCCTTCTTAAATCATTAAAATAAACTAGACTAACCAGCTCAGCTAGTCTTGCAGACAAGCTTAGGCTGCTATATGTATGCATTCCCTTTGTATTTAAACAGAGAATGCTAATGTGCAAGATTCATCGCAGATTTGTTTCTTACTGAAGGGTCTGATTAAATGACGTGGATCCTGCTGTGAAAAAGCGCCGTTCTCTTTAGAGACGGACAAGTGTGGACAAGCCTTTCACATGCCTCAAAATCCCATCTGTGCAGTTACACTTTGTAAGGAAACATTTAAACTAGCGAAACTGATTATCTTTGAGCGGCTTAAAGCCAATTCCCCTCAGCCTCAGCCCTGTGGCTTTTTGTTCATATCGACGTTCCGTCAATATCAATATATCTGAATACGCCCTTATTTAGCTTCTTTATTAAGATCTTGGATCCAGATCTCGGATTCCTTTGTTTTCATTTTTATACCTCAGACTACACAGCTCTCTTTGTGTCTTTCTTCTTCTTGTCTCCTGCTTTTTGTTTTTCCTCTTACCCAGGGGTTTTCTATCAGACTGAGGGATCAGACTTCCCATAATGCCGAGCGGCCGGGGGGTCAATATGCCCGCATTCGTCTTCACCGTCTTTCATCAGCCCTCCTCCTGATCTGTATGATAAGAAAGGAGAATAGTGGGTCGGGGGCAGACCGCTCAGCAAGGTGTGTCTGTTGTCCGACGGCCCCCTGCAGCCGAGCTCTTTAAATCCTCATTAGGATTTAACCGGGAGGAGACGCTGGTTTTAATGGATTAAGCCTCATCACAGCTGCCTCCTGATTGGTGTTTGTCATGCAAAAATCAAACAGGGCCTGTCACATGTTACTCGTTACTTTGTTTCCTGTTCTTCCCGCGAGGGCTGGATGATACAAAACATTGTGTTATTGGGCTCTATTAGTGTTAGTAGTGGCTTACAAAAAGAGAGCTTGCAGCATGGTTTCAGGATAATAGACTTGCGGGTGTGGGTGATGAATCCGATGAGAAAGTGACTGAAACTCATTGACGTTGTCAATTCATTTGCATTGTTTTGCATTTAGCTCTAATCAGCTGCATGAAGCATGTTAATATAGGACAGGCATTTTTTTTTTTTTTTTTTTTTTAACGGAGTGAAATTCTTCTTGTTGCATTCAGTTGGGGAACAACTAACTAAAAATGGCAACAATATGTGTGTGATAGTAGATCAGCTGTTTTCCCATAGTTTAGGGCTTGAACAACTGTGTTGTAATTTTTTAAAGCTTTTGAAACAGTCTGTTTAAATGCCAGACATGACATGTTCTAATCTAGATATTTAATCTAAATATTTATTTATTTTAATATATATATATTAGGGGTGTAACGGTACACAAAAATGACGGTTCGGTACGTACCTCGGTTTCAAAGTCATGGTTCGGTACGGTTCGGTACAGCAGGGTGAGAAAACTAAACTTTTTTTTTTTTCTCTGTCTTTAAATTAATTCAATTATACTTAAAATATTCTTAAGGATAAAAAAAAAAAATCTCTGCTAATGCTGTTATCTATATAGAGAGTAGTAAGGTTACAATTAACAACAGAGTTCATTTCTGTCAGGACCACTATCGTCAGATATGATTGATAATGCATAGAGTTTGTATTGGCGGTATGCTTCTGTTCTGGGCAAGAACTCCCTGCGCATCCATGCAGCCTAGCATGGATAAGAGCAGGGAGAGCATCAATAACCCCCCTTTGGGTAAACAGAACAGGACCAACATATGCAGTTTTTGCATTAACTTCTATATCTAATTATACAATTTTGTTTCTCCAAATTTGTTGTTGAAATATAATCATTTACACAGTGGCTGTAATAACTTGTTTTCATGGATTTATTTAAACATATATTAAATAATGAAGACATCACTATCAGGTTAAGTAACATATAATTAATATATAGGCTAATACAGTGCATATATTTAGCGAAAGAGTTTATTTCTTTAGCGAACAGCTGTGGCCACAGAATGGCTTTTCTAAGGTAAATGTGTGACATTGTTTACAAGCTGTTTTATTGATGTCTTTCTGTGGTTAGAATACTGGTTGAGTGATTACACAAGATACGTTTCGGTAAGTTGTACTGTATCTTTCAACATACCTGTGTATAGATGTTCATTCATGTTCATTTTGTAACTAGTAGTGAAGAGGAAGAGATGATCACGTTCACTCACTCTGCGCGCTGCCGTTTGAACTGAGGAGGCGCCTACTATACAGCGTCTGTTACGTCACACTTAAAAAAAAAAAAAAAAAAACACGTCAAAATGGCATTTATTGTTTGAATTTTGTGAGAAAATTGACAGAATTTGAAAAAAAATATATACTTTGTTTATTATCAAAAGTAACAAAACTTATTCTGATTATTGGTGGTTAATGCTGGTTAAAAGTGGTTAGGCAACAATGCATTACCGCGCACGCCCCCTTCTGGATTGGAGTGTTGATCGCCTATGACTGACTGTATTTGTCGTATAACTGCATGAACTGATCTGTGACGTCCGTACCATACGGTTCGGGACAAATTATTTATTTATTAATTATTAGAACATGTAATGTCAGGCATTTAAACAGAATACCTTAGATTTTTAGACAACAACCACTTTTTATTTATTTATTTTCAGGTAATAATTTTTGCTCCATGTAATAACATCTAATTTATCTAGTTTTATTCAAGTCAAAATTGTTATCTGATCTCACTAAACAAATATAACAAATTAGCAGCAAATTAGCAACAATTGCAGATTACCACATTTTTCCAGTGAATTTAAATTCAGTCAAGTTTAATTGGTGGATATTGCTTGCTTAAGCAGTTCCAATGTAGTCAGTTACCTTATATTAGTTGTAGCTAACTACTTTTTCAGGAGGAGCTTGACTGTAAATTGAAGTACTTCAAATTATTTGCAGCTTGGCAAGCTGCAGTTTCAAAGTTGCTTCCTCAACACTGATGGCATTAGAGAGAAATGCCTGCTCTTTCAGGGACAGCTTCAGCTGAGAAGACAACTATGCATTGCTTAAACTGACAGTGATGAAGACCATCTCTTATTACAGGTTCCTGAGTGTTTGCAGGTTTTCAGTGGATGTAGCCCACATGAGTCTCTGTGTGTTGTGTCTGTGTCTCTGGCTCTTTCTTATCTTGTTTGGTGTCAAGCTGGTTGGTGAAATGATGGGTACAGCAGCAGGAGGTCACAGCAGACCCATTGAAATCAGACCTTACACCTTATCTTCTTGTTAAAGCACATATCAAATCTAAACAGAATTGTGCTGTGAAATATTTACGATTCGGCTCTCTGGCGCTCTCAGGACTGTTTCTCTGTAATGTGGTTGTTTAGGAGATCTTGAGGAGGTGATATCATGAGGAGATACAGGCCCCTATTATAACCATCTTTGTTTCACTTCTCTTGTTTTTGTTTCGAGTCTAAAAGAGATTCGATCAGACTGATGGATGAAGCCGAGAGATGGGGTTGTGGATTCGCCTCTGAGACGTTCCAGTCTCGGATCTTTGAAAACAAAGATGAAAAGATGCATCACTGTTACTCATCTCCTTTCTTCTGTTTTACTCCTGAAACTCTGAACATCATCACTGATCTAGAAGACTAAAATCAAGATGGCTGTAGAGTGCTGACGCTGATCACGCTGACTATGTCTTTCCCACATTAACTTTTTAGATAATGGGTATCTCTTTTACTTACTGGAACTGATGTCATGTTAACAATTACATGAATAATTCACCCCAAATTGAAAATTCAGTGGCTGTTTACTCACCTACATGTCATTCTAAACTTGCATGACATAGGGCCCTGTCATACACCCAGTGCAATGCGACGCTAGGCGCGACGCATTTTTATATTTTTCTTGCTAGTTTCAGCCCGACGCAGTAATCATTTTCACATCCAGTTCACCCATGGGTGTGCTGTTCTGAAAACGAGGTGTGTTCAGGCGCATTGTTGGCGTGTTGCTATTTTGAGGCAACTGAAAACGACTGTGCCATTGATCAACAGAAACCTGGTCTAAAGTCAATGGTGTTTTGTTATTCAAAGGGCACGTTAGTAATATGCACCTATAGGTGGGTGCACAACGAGTGTATACTATGCTTGTTACACTCACAGGGATGCGCAGCAGCACACAAAATTTTTAAATAATAAAAATAAAAGGATTCCTCTCTGGAGAAGCGTTCAGTCTTTCTGCTTGCAAATTCCGCCATGTAAATAGCGAATCTGCCATGGTGTAAGCACAACTGCCGTTTAAAGGGAATGGGAGATGACACTCTGATTGGTTTATTGCACATTACGCCAAAAACACACCCTTGACTCATTAAGAGACTATCTACAAACCTTTTGGACTATGCACCTGGCGCGCTGACCATTTTTTTTTTTTGTCATTAAACTAGAAAACGAGGATTCGGACACACCGTAAGTGCACCTGCGGCATGCACTTCGGACCATGCGCTTAGATTGTTAAAATAGGGCCCATAGAGTGCGACAGTTTCCGTCCCCTTTTTCAAAGGCGCTAGTTCCGAAAGTATTTTTTTTTCCATTAATTTTTAAAAAAGCCATGAAGCAAGCCAATCAGCTACGAGGTAAATCACAACACTACAAACTTTGATTTGAAGCAATGTTTTTGAAACATTGATTTTGATTTGAAGCAATGTTTTTGAAATTCAGACAAAAAACAAAGGTACAAGACTGTGTACTTAACGTCTTTAGACCTACAATATGGAAGTGGGCGGAGCTAATGAGCTATTTGGCACGTTGCTTTTTTTGACTCTTTGATTGGTGAACCTTTCTGTACAGTATCATAGGTAATGTAGTTTTTCACCAGAAATTCCACTGTTACACACGATTATTTTAAATATAAGCTGAAATAAGGCGGACCAAATGCTTCAGCAGAAGCAAATACCATGGATAAACAACCATTTGGATTAACAACAACTGAATTTATTTAGTTTTTGCTTCTGGAACCCAGCTGTTGCACTCTGTTCTGTCTTCTGTTGAACATAAAAGAGGATAGTTAGGATGTTCACACTGCTCTTTTCATAGAGTAAGCATGCATCGTTATAGTAAAAAAAAAAAAAAAAAAAAAGGCCTACTTTTTTGTGATAAAAGTTTATAATGCCAAGATTTTTATTTTTGGGTGAACTATTAATGTAACAACAACTAAATATAAGATAAAAGGCTTTTGAATTGCTTCATTTTCAAAGTGAGTAACACAAGCCTAGCTTAGCATTCCTCAGTTTCTTGCTATATAAATTAGGACAGTTCCCATTTGTGTGGCCGTCACAGCAGATGTTGCAGTCGTTCTTCAGCGGAGAGTGTATCAGTGATGTCATCTCAAAGATCGATGGCTGAAAATCTGCAGCAGATTCTGTTACTCACAGGAGGTTTGTTCTCGCTAGTCCTACTAAATGATCTGTATCCTGTTGTAGTTTAAAAAATGCTTTGAGGTAGACACCCAGACAAAGAAACATTCCCAAGAACAAGATTAATCTAAAGGTCGGAAAGCTGGTGTCGTTAATTTTTACTCTGTGCCTTGGAATTGAGCCCTTTACAGAAGGTTGATGTTGATATTTGGGACATTTTGCGAAATGAGTGCCATTTGTGTTCCTCATTAATATATCTGTAAGTAATACAACAATAATAAATTTAACAATGAATGGCGGACCAACCATTTAGATTTTAGGCAAGTTTATTTTATATAGAATTTCAAACACAATGATAATTCACTTTACATGAAAGTGATTAAAGTAATCATAAAAGGTTAGAAAAAAATACATTGCCATCAAATTAATTTAGAAAATATTAAATGTATTAAAACAGTATTTTACTGATAATGTATCCTTTAAAACAAAACATTTATAGATTGTACACAGATTATCAACCGTTACCACTGTAATTCAATTATTAAATTAAGCAAACAAAAAAGTTGGCATAATCGTTAAAAAAATCATTTAAAAAAAAAAAATAAATAAATAAATTTAACAAGAACAAATAAATTTCTCCTTTTTTCACTTTATCATGTTGTGAGAATAGGAAAAACTTAACCTGTCAACCCCGTTACCATAAATTGATTCTCGTTGTTATAAATCTCTTGAAGGAAGTGAAATGACCTTAAGCACAGACTAGTAAAACTGTAAAAATGTCAACCCGTTACTTTTTAATGTATAATTATAGCCCATTTTAATATTAATTCAATTGATTTTGTTTATTAACACTTAAACTCATTTCTTGAGATCATTTTTAAAATGGAAAAGGAAAGACCAATTTACTGTGTTTGCGCAATAATACCCATTTTGAATGCAAAGTTGATAAAAAAAAATATGAGAACTACACATGTAATATTGCATTTTTTCCCTAAGCACTTGTTTATCTTAAATACATAAATACATAAAAAAAACATACTGAAGGAGTCAACTTAAGAGTTTCTTTTGGGTTTCAATACAAAGTTCTTACTAACATTCCAAATGATTCAAAGAGGTTCTGTTTTACTTAGTTTAAAGCTCAACATTGGTGCTTAAATCCCACTGCAGTGTTTGAAACAATGTTTTATAAGAAACCCCTTGAATCTGGTCTATGTCTGCATGATTTAAACACTCTTTCCTAAAATGATAATTACCAAATATGACATTTTAATGTGGAAAATCTCTCCAGTTTACACAGCATTCCATGCTAGTGTATATATAATACATTGGAAATAGCTCATGTTCAGTCTTTTGTTCAGTCAGTTTCTTTTTGCTGTAGCATCTCAAGCATTCAGGGCCATCTGCGCCTCGTCTCTGCAGTCTGAGTGACTGACTACATTCTGATATTTTTCAGACAGCCTCAGACACGTTTTCAAACACACTCATCCTTTCAGCCGGACTACAGCGGGGGCTGTTATGTGCTGAAGAGTCTGGGTGCCTGTGATTTTACTGAAAAGTGGTCCTAAAGTTAAGAACCTCACATTCATACATTTAAAGTAATGTTGACCGAAGCCAATTCCCATGAACTTTGTAAAACAGAGGCTCTAGTGCTTTTTTGCACCATTCAGACTGCAAACATGAGTTCGAAGGAGAGACTATTTATAAAACCTGAGGTAAATTTTGACTTTTATAGCTCAGGGGACTTCATGGACTTCTTATGTTTCAATAAAGTATCAGTATCATTGTCTCCAATGTCAATGAATTCCCATGACTTTTCTAGTTATCTGTAATAATAAAAAAATAAAAATAAAAAAAACTGAATGAATAACTTTTCATGAGCCATGAACACATAGTTTGAAAAAACAGTTATGCCCAATAACCTGACTGCCTGATGAATGTAGCATTTTAGACCAGAACTCTTACAGCACTCTTATAGCATTTTTTTTTTTTTTTTCTCTCACATTCATTTATTAACACATTTTAGCCTTGAAAGTCTTTTGGAGGCATCTTATTTAGTACCAGAGGAGACTGTTTCTAATGCACATTCTGTGGACCTCAAGGTCAAGAGTATTAAAACTACATCCAAAGAGCTTCAAGGCTTAACTGGAGTTTTTTTTTTTTTATTTACTAAGCAATTGACAATTCTGAGAGACAGAGGTTTGTTTTACATAATAAAATATTATTTAAAATAAAATAAATTTTACTGAAGTATAATATAGCTAGAGCCCTGCAAAAGCCTTTTAGGATGTTGTAGGTTGATGCTAGGAGGTTGCTGTGTGGTTCTTCACAATTCTGGCTAAGGTCTTCGGAGTGTTTTTAACACATCTTTGCAGTTCCCAGTGTGTTTTGGGTGGTTGCTAGGTAGTTACTGTCTGATTTTCCACTCAAATGTTCATTCGAATTCCAAACTCTTCATATATAATATTGATACTGATGCTTCACTTAGCAAACACCACCATTTTTCCCCCATGTGTGTGGTTTTCAGAATTTTACTGCATTCTATTTCATATTTAAGGCATCTGTAAGCCACCACGGATGCGGTAACTCAGTTTTCCATTTGATTTCCAGTTATACTGGACTGGCTGAGGACTTATTCTAGTCTTTAATACAGTATATAGTGTGGATTGCAATCTTGTTTGATTGGATGGAATAGGTTTATTAGGATTTCAGATCGTCATGGGGCCATTAACGGCGTGTTACCCAAAAAGAGAATATTTCAACATGTCTCTGTAAATGTCGGCAAACCCTTTGCCCTGGGTCTTTCTTTTCTGGTGTAGTTAAATGAGAATTCGAACAAGGCATATAAGCACTAATTTCTGTCAGTGTGAGCAATTTAAGAGCAGCAGATAGATTCTGGGGTGGAATTATCTCACCGTATATCTTGCTAATGAATACCCATAGCTTGTGAACTTAAAATCATACAGCACAAGTGTCATATAGGATTTTTTATTCCAGGTTGTCCTTGCATTTTTAGTGTCCCCTCGAGGGTTTTCAGATATGAAGCAGGGTGTGAAAGCCAGACGCTGGCAGTGCAGTTGATGCTTCGTCAATAGACGACTATAAAGAAAGAATTCATGACCTTGATACGGCCCATTGTGCTTAATTAAGTGTAAAGGTTGATTTACATGTGTGAGTCAGTGTGGAGGTTTTTGGTCTCACTTGTGCCACTTAACAGCACTAAAAAAACACAAAGAACTCAGAAATATGTGTAGTGGCGTCTTATCTAATAGCTGGACTTAGTCATTAAAATGTGATATCTTTTTTTTTTTTTTTTTTTTTTTGTCATTGTAAAGACATGTAGTATCAAGAATCTTTGATGCCTATTTAAGATAATTGCCTTATATTAAAAGGGTCTTTTGTATAAGTAAAAACACGTAACAAACGCAAATGTGTTCAGTTACTATTGTAAAAAAGCTATATCATATCATCCATTACTGTTTTTTTTTTTTTTTTTTTTTAAGTGAAAGTGACCAAGATAAAGTGAATACAAATTGACTGGCCATGTGATCTGAACATTTCAGCCTTCATTAGGTGACCTGCTCCATGTAAAATAAAATGGATAACTATTTTTTTCACTATTAATTTCTTTATATATAAATTGTATTTATAATTAAAAATTACTAAGTGCACTTAACGAATTTGCTTGGAAAATGTTTTGAAAATCATCAAAAATCTTTTTAAAAAGCTAGTTTTACATTGCATGCCTATCTACTACAAATGTCGACTTGTTGAATTCATGATGCTTTTTTATATGGTTTTGGGAAAAAAAAAAAAAAAAAAAAAACTGATACCATTTGTAAACCAAAGTTTAAAATCAACTAATGTGTGTTTTTGTCATAATTCAAAATTCGAAACATGCTCATGTAAAAAATAAATAAATAAATAAATAAATAAATAGCATCACACCATAAAACATACAATAGTCTGTAAAACTGATTTAAAAAAAAAAAAAAGATCTCAGCAGAGTTACGTAAAAAAGGAGAGGGGCTGGACCTAATGCAAATGACAACAAGCTTGAAGCCAGTTTTACAAAGACTTCTCTTAACAATGCAAGAACCAGCAGGATGTGTTTTATGGTCCTACCCCAAACTAAATGACATAGTGCTATTTTTTTTTTTTTTTATTTATTTAGCATGTATATCAAAGAACCTCCTGATAGCCTGCCTGCTGTTGCCATGGAAGAGAAGGATGCAGATGAATTGGGGCAAATGGTGGTGTTGAATACCAATGAGCCCAGGAGCTGATAGCTCACAAACACGTTTAACGCTTTTTTGCTAAACTACTGACACTGCAAGTTCTTTTTCTTTTCTTTTTTTTTTTTTTTTTTGTATTGTGTTTTTAGCGGCCCAATAATGTGTCAGGACAGCGGAAGTGGTCAGTAAGAGTGGCCGTCTCATTGAAACTCAATATCTGGATTAATACCATGGCTTCAGTTTCCACTGTAGATATTTCCCTAGTTAATAAAGTTATAATGCTAAGATTTGGCCACAAAATACCGAAGATGTTTGCTCGGACCCACGCTGAGGGTTGCATCCTTATCGTAGCTTACCGAGCTTCAATAAAAACATTTTTTTGTTCCCCGCACAAATCTCATTCAGCCTGAGAGCGTCTCCCCTGTCGAGGATATTTGCATTGCCCTGTTGTTCTCCCTCTGGTGAGACCTGACTTCTAAAGACAACATGCCCTTATAAAGGATATTGCAGGATTATGGAAACCGCTCTGTGGGAGGAAGAGTCGTCTTCTCATTGGCGTCTTTGCCTTCCATAGATTTCTCTAGTATTTGGCTAGCGGGGAGCAAGAAAGCGTCAAAAAATTGCAGGTATCAAGCTGCGTCTCCAGTGGCTGCAAGCTGATTCGGGGTATTATGGGTCCCTTTCCTCCTTTAAAGCTCCCCCAGTAAGCAACGTTGTCAACCGCAAGTGTTTAATAATACTGGCCAGCTTTGAAACTGCAAGCTCATTTACAAACAGCTGTAGCCCTTGACAGGACAAAGCACAGTTCAAACTACATTAACAGGGCTTGGCAAGCATGATGAGGTCCGGAATCCTTTCGGTTCTCGGTGGGACAGCATGCCGTGTCAAGCTTGAATAACCATATTAAAACTCTTTGCTGTCGGCCCCAGTGGCTGTTCCCGGAAGACTATGAAAGCAGTTTAGATCTCACCTCAACCTTATTGCTAATACCAAAACCGCTGCATTCTATTATCATACACGAAAGCACAGAGCATAAGAGACTCTTCCGTGGGCTGTTTTCTTGAGTCTGGTAATATTTCTTTATTAGGTGACACGGTGACATGACTCATCTGTTTGTCATCTGGCTCCTCTGCGGTCGGTACGAGGGAGCTTACAGCAGACCGATGATGGTGATCTTTATCACTCGCTCTCTGTTCATTACCCCTCTGCAGTGACACTCATATCCTGGCAGATGGTCACTTTCCGATTGATTTGCCACGTTGGGGAGATTAAAATATTATGGCTCCAAAGAGACCGTCCGCTGTCCTCGTCAAATTAGCATTTTTGCCTGGCTGTTGCTCACAGAATGGGTCAATGTCACCCTAAAGGTGATGACGGAATTAGAGTAGGATCATGGGAATTGGGCGGCAGAGACGCAGGAACTCCTGACTTACCGTCACAGCGAAAGCTGATCCTGGTGTTTCCGGTAAGGACGCTAGGACTACTAGCTGTGCTTACGGTGGGTGTAGCTAGCGGATAAACACATTCATACTTTTAGAAACTTCTAACTACTTCCTACCATTTTTTTTAAAACAATAAATACATAAACAATCATTATATTTTAAACAGGTTTATTTTTCCTGGCTGTAGAGACTGGAAAAAACAAACAAAAAAAAAAAAACAAAAAAAACACTAATTTAAGCCCAAGCCAAAACCTCTGTAATCTGGTTGCATCAGTTGTGAACTGAAAAAACAAACCATGTCATTTAAGCAGTAATTTTACTAAGACTAACATCTGACTAGTGTCTATATACCAGTGTTCAGACATACGTGTGTTAATTAATATTCATGAGCAAAGCTGGTAAGTTTTATAATGCGTCACCCACACTTTTCAGATCATCCCTGTGCTACCAATGCAGTAACATTTTATATAAAGCCTTTATGTATAATGCATTATAAAGGTATTCATAATGCATGTTATAATGCGTTATATCTTTTCATAAATAATTATAACTTAAAATGATTTATAATATTTGGAGATTCCTGGTTAAATCTGAAATTGGTTGTCTTTTAATGCATTATACTTTTCTAATGGCGTAGCATAAGTATAATATATAATGTATGTATATTATACTGTATTATAACTGTGGTTAGAGTTATTCATACAGTGCATTTTGAGGTGCATTACCAGGCCTAATAAATGCATTAAAAATATTTTAAAAAGTGTTACCACCAGTGTTTCTATAATGATTTTTGCCTCAGGATTCAAATTTCATATTAGTATTCGGTGTTTAATACCAAGTTGCGACTCAATACACTAGCAGAAATTTTGCACAAAAACAATACAGAAATGTCTTCCACTTTTTATTTTGCTATCCTAACTGTGCACAGTTATATGGTTAGTGATTTTATTATTTGTATTTTACTATTGCAGATAGACCCACTTTTGCGCCGCAAATTACTAGATGAGAAGCACTCTGGTAAAGAATGGATATACGAGTTAAACTTCTAATGGCATGTTTTTAATGCAGTGTAATAAGATGCATTATTGAAACCTCTTTGCCCCGACATCGTACAGAATCTTGTGTAATTAAAAACACATGTATCGGTTTTCCACAACGAATCTCGGTCGTAAAAAAGCACCTTGTATGTATGAAAACATTTACACGGTAACGGAGCTCGACGAGGTTAAATGGGAGGTGTATTTGAGCCCTGATTAAAAGGTTCTCCCACCAGTTGCACCAAGCAGATCTGTGGAGTCATGTACAGCAGTGCAACTGATAAGGTAGGGCTCTAAAAGGACTCCATTGTGTGTCGGTGTGGGGCCTGTTCGCTGGAGTTCAGAGTTGGCTACCTATCTACCTGAAAGGAATTGAAAAGCGACCCTTGTGGTGACTGACCAGAATGACTGATAAACCTCAGGGGGAGATTATAGCGATTATGGCACTGCTGGAGAGGTTGCCATGGCGATGAAATCGAGCATTCTCTTTAATATATTATTTACTGCCTCCGTTCCTGACCCACGTCATTTAATCAGGAGAGCAGGAGACCCATTCACTTTTAAAAGCACCGGTTCATGCACAGGAAGTTCGCACACCTCTCCCTGCGTTCCGCACAGCATAATACAGATGTGGAAAAAAAAAAGAGCATAAACTATAGATGAAAACCAGCCCAACAGCCAGTTTACGCATCGCCGCAGGAAAGGCACAAGAGGCTCTTTCTCTAGAGCCAAAACAAACAATACAAAACACTGGATGACTCAGAATTATTCCATAAAGTCAATGCATATCACAAAGCAAAAAATGTTTTGTCATGTCCGGACTATTATTAGACAAATCAAATACATTTTATGGCAGTTTTTAGGTGAACTGCTTCGAATGGCAAATGGAATGAGTAGTTAATTGAAGTTTAAAGACATTTGAATACTACGTTTGAATGAGCAAACTCATAACGTTGGGAGTAGAATGGCTGACCCATCGCTCTTTGGTCATGTTACACAGAGCTGAACATCACTAGAGTGGACATCACTAAAGCTTCTATAGAGGAAACTTTGGGTCCATGTCATTGAGGTGCAAATGTCTTTCAAACGGACTTTGTCCTTCCTGCTGTCTGACCACGAATGCTCATTGACCCTGACCGGCTAAAACCAGAGCAGAAATTATATAAACGCTCGACTTTGAGACAAAGGAAACGGTGGATCCTTTGGCTTTATTGAGATAATAAAGGAAATTAAGCAAGAAACGAGGATCTGACTTCCAAATCTCTCTATGCAGCATAATACGTAAAAACCATTTCCCCCCCTTGAAAGAATTATAATCCGTTTACAAACGCTATTGGGTGTACTAATCTAAATTACTTTTCTTTCTCCTGAGCAAAATGCCAAATTTGGTTTCTTTAGTGTTGTCACTATGTTTTTCCACCTCTTAGTACAACGTCTCTTTATTTTCTGAGATTAAAAACAGAGGATTTTTTTTTCAGTCATGAGCCTTAATATAATATTATCTTTAATAAAACTGGATTTTCACATTGAAGATTCTTCTTTCACACTGATGAAAATGTGAAAGGTGCTTGCCCATCTAAAACCCATCACTACAATTCTGGGATGTTTTGGGTGGTTGTCAAGGTGTTGCTATGGTGTTTTTGTTGGCTGCTGGGGTGTTTCTATGCTAAAATCAAAGTCTAATCACTTAGAAAAGTGCCATACTTAAATATATATGTCTTTATCTGTAGATTAATACTTTTAAAGAAAGATGTATTCATCAATTTGGCACAATCCTCCTTAGTTATCTAGTAAGAAAAGCAAAGTTCAGAATTTAGTTTCTTCATCGTGTCATTTCTGCACCTTTTGTACAATTTTACTTGAAAAAAAAAAAAAAAGGTTAACGTTTTCTGTAATATAATCATAATTGCACTTGTAGTCATGGTTATATCAACTCTTTGAGTGTTCCTCTTAAGCAGGTCATGAAGGACACATTTATCTACTAGAACTGAATAATCACTGACCTTTAGACTTTATCTGATGGTTTAATAGACTGTTTGTTGGGGGCGTTTGTCTTACATGTCAGGAGTAATGTGTCCCATATCCCCCCAACACCCCCAACACACACACACACACACACATACAAAAATCATTATGACTGTTCATTAGTTAATCAACTGCTTAAAATCTGCAGCAAGAAGCTCCGTTACTGTCAGAAAATGTTAGTCAGACTGCAGCAATGAGAGATGTACAAAACGCTTTTAAAGGCGTTCGGTTAACATGCACTGTTGAATGTTAAAAATTCTTTTAAATTTAAAAGCTGTGGCTGCAAGAAATTCGCTGTAATATATATTTCATTAACTGATATAATGTTAATGTTCCAGCCTACTTGAACTACTTTAATCTGCTTTGTAACATTTTTACAGTATAGTGAAAAAATCCCACTTCACAGAATGAAGTCTTTCCCCCTTAATTAGATTTGGAAGTCTGTCCCTTTCTCTCCCTCTCTCTCTCTCTCTACTGTATAGATTTGACCGTGTCCTGAAATATCCGTCCATAACAGCGTGAGTCAGCAGTGACTCCAGGCCTAATCAATTGTCCTGCTTTTGGAAAGCTGTTTATGAAGCAGGCTCCAGCAGACTTCATGATGCATGAACTGCGCTGGTGGGCGTTTCGGGGCTCTGGCAATGGCAATGCGTTTTAATGTAATTCCCAGACACTCGAGAAGTATCGCGTGTTGTAAACTTGACATGCCAGGCCGCAGAAACACGTCGAAGTTTCTCATTATCGTCCCTTCCACGCCCTCAACATACTTTGGTTTTCCTGGTGTTCTGGTGAAATGAAAGAACAGAGTGTGGTTGAGAGGATCAAATCTGCTGCCATGTGGCGGAACCGCAGCTCAGGAAAATGGAGAGTTTTAGCAGAGCCGATCGGATGAGGTGAAAAGGGGGCGGGTTTGGCTGTGCTATTCCTGTGTAGTTGGAGTCAGAAGGGAAAAGGGCCGAGTGAGATAATGCAGCCCGCTCTGATGGACACCGCCGCAGCCCCATTGATCCGCTCAAACACCGTTGTGACCTCACAATCGAGTTGCATTAGAGTACGGTGGAATGTAGGCCGGGGGAAAAGGGGCCATGAGTGTAAATGTTAAAGCAAAAGACAGAAAAGACCTGAGGAAATAAATCATGATCAAATTTAATCACATTATCTATGTCAATTTACCTGAATGCTTCATGAGCTCTGGTCGCTTCAAATAACCCAGTTCAGCCAACCCATTAAAAAAAAATATACGATCTAAAGTTTGGGGTCTGTAAGATTTTTAATGTCTCTTATGATCTTCGAGGCTGCATTTATTTGATCAAAAATACAGTAATGTCGTGAAATAGTATTACAATTTAAAAGATCTGTTTTTTGTTTGTTTATATATTTGTCGCTGTGATGGATTTTCAGCATTATTGCCTCAGTCTTCAGTGTCACATGATCAGAAATCATTCTAATATGTGCTCAAGAAACATTTTTTATCTAATTCTCATCTCATGTGTTTTTTAAGTTTATTTATTTATTTATTTTGTGGTAAGCATGTTCCTTTTTACTGTCACTTTTGATCAATCAAATGCATCATTGCAGAATAAAAGAAAAACAATCTTATTGACCCAAAACTTTTGAACAATAGTGTAATTTTAAGTGAAAAATAAAAATACGGTAAAATCACTGTTATACACCATTTTTTTTTTTATGGAAGCTTGTTTCTGCCATGAAATAAAAAATAAAACAGGACTTTTTTTTCCTCACAATTTTACTAGTTTTTTTTTTCGAGATATACATTCACAATTGCGAGTTATGAAGTCAGAATTGCGTTATATAAAGTCAGAAATTGCGAGTTATGAAGTCAGAACTGCGTGATATAAAGTCAGAATTGCTTGATATAAAGTCAGAACAGTGAGTTATAAAGTCAGATCTGTGTGATATAAAGTCAGAACTGCGAGTTATAAAGTCAGAAGTGCGAGTTATAAAGTCAGAACCGCGAGTTATAAAGTCAGAACTGCGAGTTATAAAGTCAGAACCGCGAGTTATAAAGTCAGAACCGCGAGTTATAAAGTCAGAACCGCGAGTTATAAAGTCAGAACCACGAGTTATAAAGTCAGAACCGCGTGATATAAAGTCAGAACCACAAGTTATAAAGTCAGAACCGCATGATATAAAGTCAGAACCGCGAGTTATAAAGTCAGAACCGCGAGTTATAAAGTCAGAACCGTGTGATAAAAAGTCAGAACCGCGAGTTAAAAAGTCAGAACCGCGAGTTATAAAGTCAGAACTGCAAGTTATAAAGTCAGAACTGCGTGATATAAAGTCAGAACCATGAGTTATAAAGTCAGAACTGCATGATATAAAGTCAGAACCGTGAGTAATAAAGTCAGAACCGCGTGATATAAAGTCAGAAGCACAAGTTATAAAGTCAGAACTGCATGATATAAAGTCAGAACCGTGAGTTATAAAGTCAGAACTGTGTGATAAAAAGTCAGAACCGCGAGTTAAAAAGTCAGAACCGCAAGTTAAAAAGTCAGAACCGCGAGTTATAAAGTCAGAACTGCGTGATATAAAGTCAGAACTGCGAGTTATAAAGTCAGAACTGCGTGATATAAAGTCAGAACCATGAGTTATAAAGTCAGAACTGCGTGATATAAAGTCAGAACCGTGAGTTATAAAGTCAGAACTGCGTGATATGAAGTCAGAACTGCGAGTTATAAAGTCAGAACTGCGTGATATAAAGTCAGAACCGTGAGTTATAAAGTCAGAACTGCGTGATATAAAGTCAGAACTGCAAGTTATAAAGACAGAACTGCGTGATATAAAGTCAGAACCGTGAGTTATAAAGTCAGAACTGCGTGATATAAAGTCAGAACCGTGAGTTATAAAGTCAGAACTGCGTGATATAAAGTCAGAACCATGAGTTATGAAGTCAGAACTGCGTGATATAAAGTCAGAACTGCGAGTTATAAAGTCAGAACCGTGTGATAAAAAGTCAGAACTGCGAGTTATAAAGTCAGAACTGCGAGTTATAAAGTCAGAACTGCGTGATATAAAGTCAGAACCGCATGATATAAAGTCAGAACTGCGAGTTATAAAGTCAGAACTGCGTGATATAAAGTCAGAACCGCATGATATAAAGTCAGAACTGCGAGTTATAAAGTCAGAACTGCGTGATATAAAGTCAGAACCGCGAGTTAAAAAGTCAGAACTGCGAATTATAAAGTCAGAACTGCGTGATATAAAGTCAGAACTGCGAGTTATAAAGTCAGAACTGCGAGTTATAGAGTCAGAACTGCGAATTATAAAGTCAGAACTGCGTGATATAAAGTCAGAACTGCGAGTTATAAAGTCAGAATAGTGAGATATAAACTCGCAATTGCTATAATGTAATAAATAATTGTTATAATGTCTGAATTACGAGGGGAAAAAAGATTTCTGACTTTATAAGATGCAATTGCAAGTCTCTATCATGCAATTCTGACTTTATAACTCACAATTGCGAATTTAAATCTTGCAATTCTGAGAAAAAAGGCCGAATTATGAAATAGAAATTCGCAATTGCTTTTTTTTTATTAGTGGCAGAAACAAGCTTCCATATATATATATTTTTTTTGGCAACAGATAAATATATAAATAATAATACTGATACGAACAAACAATACTTTAGCCAAGTAATGCAGTTATTTAGTTACGTACTGTAGCAACTAGTTTATTGCTTATTTACAATGGTTTTGAATGTTGTTCATCCAATCATAGTGCAGATTTGAAACTATCAGTTAGCATTTTTTTTTAGCTTTGCCTCTCACTGGTAGTTTTACCGAGTCACAAACCGAATTGCATGTTGTTGAGCAGCGCGCACTATAAAATGACATATGTGAGGCGGCAACACCTGTCATCAGTCAAAACTTGCTGCTGTGTTTCGTTTCTAATGGTCACAAGGAATGACTAAAGATTTGAAAGAACCCAACGATAAATCTTGGTTCAACAACCCTAGATTTGATTTCCACTGAATGGACTTTTTAAAGTCATTTGAATCCATTTTGCTGTCAGTGTCTTTGAGAACATCTCAGCATGTCAAACTCAGGGGGAAATGCTGTGGATAAAACGCGCAGTGACTGTGTTCTGACTGAATAATTACAGGAGAAGCTTCTCAGCAGACAGATTATTTTCCTCTTCATTTGAAAACATGAATGGGGAAAAAAATGCAGAGCCATGTTGACTTTATAATTTCACTTATGTGAATAAATCAATCGTACAGACTGATTTTAGATGGATTTTTACTTAATGTGGCCAACGTTTATACACATTGCTGGAGGAAATATAGATTAAACAGCAGTCTTTCTCTCAGGTTATGAATCTTTTTAATAAATTATGTATTTTTTTAACAAGACACATTTTAACACCATTTACAGTTTGAGGAGGTGTGTGATGCAGCAAGAAATAAACATGACTTCTACTGTAAGATTGTTTGCTTTTTAAATACCTTCCTGGCAGATGGATAGATGTAATTCTCTGTCATAGCACATAATTGATTATTTTTCTTATACTTATTTTCTGGTGCATCCATGCTGCGTTTTGCATGCGAGATTAATTTCTAAAAATAGAGATATATTTAAGGTCAGGGCCTGTGATTGGCTGAGTGTATTTTATTTGTGTTTGACATTAGCATGATGAGGGAAATGCCCTTTACATGCTGCTCTGAGCTCCGTACCAGATTTCACTCTCAGCACAGACATTTGACGCTCTTCATATTAGTAGAACATGATTTTCTTCTTTTTTTCACTGACTGTATCTGTCTTGTCTGGCCTTTCTCCATAATGGAGAGATGTCAGTGTCAGTACACTATATATATATGACTTTAAAAAGAATTATTGTAAATAATTAAAGTTTGTGGTATTATTTTCCTCATAATTCTCAATTGTCTCATTGTATATTTATATAATAAATTTGATAAAAAAACACAATTTAATATTTGTTCAAAGGTACAAGAAATACTACCATGATGTATCAATACTTTACAATTCAAATAATATATTTATTAGCATGATAATAAACGTTTTTCACATTGCAGTAATGAGAATTAGATATTTAAGCAAATTAACTTGTTTGCAGTGGATTTTTTCTTTTTCTAAAGTCTCTCTCTGCCTTTCAGGGTTTAGCCGGGCAGCTATGCCGTTTGGTCTGGTGAGGCGGGAGCTGTCTTGCGAGGGTTATCCCATCGACCTACGCTGTCCAGGAAGTGATGTCATCATGATCGAGACTGCCAATTACGGCCGGACAGATGACAAGATCTGCGACGCTGACCCCTTTCAGATGGAAAACATCAACTGTTATCTGCCCGATGCATTCAAGATCATGTCTCAAAGGCAAGTTTTTCTATGCGTACTTTCCATGCTAAAATCTGTCACATTTCACCCTCCTTTTCCAAAATTCTCTCTTCAAAACGTGTCTTCTCTCTCATTTGGCCATCTTTGATTACACAGTGCATGAATACGAGCATCTTCAGTGGCGTACATGAAGAATATTTCTCTGCACAATCTCAACAACCAAACCAAACAGATCTCAATGCGCTCATATCCGATTTTCTTTTGAGTTTAGACAGTGTCGTACATCTGGAGGCTTGTGCTAAAAAACAGGAAGTGATGTGTGAGCCGGGCTTTGATACGTATTGCCGCGGGAGTGGCATACAGTTCCGCTCGGCTTATTATAAGAACGTCGTGATTCGTGGGGAAATAGGTTTGAAAATGTGGCATCTCAATTAGTCCTTTCAGCTGCAGGCAATTAGGCGTCTCAAGTGGGTGTTAATCTACACAGGAACTCTAGGCAGGGATTTGCCTCGGCAGGTCTGCAGAAGTCCAGATGTGAAATTGCATTGTTGTGCACTTTCCATCTTGTTAGTTTTCTGGTCAATAATGAATCACCAACAACTTCACAATCTATCATTGCTACAGTTGTATTAATAATAGATTACTATGCTTAATTATATAAGCTTTCACTCAACACTACTTCATTTCTTTGCAAAAGAAAACTTTCTCTTTTTTATCATTGATTTATATAGGCTTATATTAAATTAATTGACATAAACACCTCATGTTATGTCCCGTGGGTTTGTGTCGCCTATTAACTTGTTTAATAATGTGGACTTATATGAGGGTTTGAGCAACTAGAGGCACTTTCTACATTATTTTGTGTTGGCCTTCTCTTTGTCTTTTTGTATTTTGTTTTAAATATAAGACATTTGAGATATTGTTGAGAGCAGGGTCTGAAATAAATATCTGGCAATGTCAGAGAAGCCAGTAAAATATATGTATGCATATTTTTATCCTATATAGACAATAGAATTGTTTTTCTTTAACTTACATATTTGTGACAAACAGGTAAAATTTTAAAGTGGACCATTTTTTATGACTTAAAGGGGTACTTCACCGCTGGCAATATGGGCTTTCAATAAAGCTTGCCTGCCTATACAGTAGAAAGGTGAAAAAAAAAAAAAAAAAAAAAAAAAAAAATCGGTACTACCTGTCTTGAGAGAACAGAGATAAAAGCCATTTTTCCACCCTTTTGCCAAATAGGTAGAAAAACTTCAACACCCATAATGCACTGGGCATGCTGCCATCTAAGGCCACTCCCACCAGTCTGCTATGGATATGCTTAACCGCCTTGCTTTAGTAGGAAATACTTCATAGCAAACTTTTAGTCATAATGGTGTCGACTTGTATTGTTCCCGGGTGCAAAAATTCTAAGTGTAAACGTTTAACGGGAGTGAGTTATTAAATATGGAGAGAATGCTGCAATGGAAAATCAGAGAAACCTCCATGTTTGTAGTCAGCATTTAAAACTGTATGACCATAAAAACAGTGTTTTAGGCCAAATGGAAGGGAAATAAACTGCTGTTTTGTCAGTTCTGCCCAACCCCCAAATCAAAACACTGTCGCGTACAGGTTAGAAAACTGTTCCATTTTATCCCAATGCTGTTTAAAGAGTAGTATATACATAGTATGACATAATTTTCAGTGATAAACCTACCCTTACAATAACTGTTCTTTTAAAAAATAACCCTCTGTCGGTCCGACTGTCCATGGACAGGATACAAAAAGTGGAAGTATGGTCTGTGGTTTTCACGGAAGCCTTAGAGCTGTGGTTTTTGTTTGTTTGTTTGTTTTTTTATTATTATTTTTTCAGCAAAAGATTTTTACTGACAAATAAGAATTTCTTGGTACAGGAATTGTATACATTGTTCATTTATATATACTACAAAGTGGGTTGAATATTGGTGAAGGTACACTTTAATGCAAGGAATATAAAATTTCATGTTATAATAAAATTTCTGCCAACTGTCAAGTAACTTCAATTTATTTATTCACTAAAGCCAAATTGTACTTGCATTTGGCATTCTGTTAGTGTTGAGAGAACCAGGAAGTTATTGGGAAGACAGAGGGGCAATGGAATGTAAAAATGTTGCAGACTGGATTTGAACCTGCATCACTCGCATTAGAACAATGCCTCAACAAGTAAAAAAAAAAGTGTGCTGTGTGCAGTGTTAATTTTGGCAGCCATTTTTGATTTAGTCTTAGTCTTTATCTTCAGACGAAAATGCTCCTTAGTCTTAGTCACATTTTTGTCAAGTCTTAGTCAGTACTTTTAGTCAAACTACAGTTACCAACATTAATTTTTATAGCTATATTACATGTAGTCTTTAGACAAAATAGTCATTAATTATTTTCTTTAGACCAATTCATTTAAGCTTATGAAAAATTTGAATCAAGGTAAAAGACTGTATTGACATTGCACTCTTAGCAGTAGCACTTATGCAAGTGTACATATCCTCTTTCAGTGGTTCTCAAACTTTCTAGAGTGTCGTACCTCCTGGACAATATTTGCCTTCTTAAATCGATTTTTCCAGTGCATTTTTTTACCTTTATAAATACCTTTGTAAAATAAATAATGCCTTAAATATATATATTTTTTAAAAAATTAAAGGCGCTCTAAGCGATTCTGAGCGGAGTAACTTCCTGTTGACGTTCGAAGTGTTGTCAAACAAAACAGAGGCTAGCTAGACCCTCCCTCCTACTCCTCCTGGCCCTCCCCTCCGTGCTTCCTGAAACAGTCATGAACGCGCATTTAAAATGTAAGTAGCTTGCGTATTGACGCTGCTTGTCGGTTATTGGCTGGAGCATGTTTATTATGTTAAGTGGTCCAGGCTGCACCAGTTTGTTTTTGTTGCAGTTTTCGGAGCTTGTGGCGACTACAGAGACCGCGTTTTTTTACAGTGTGTTCAGGGGACAGGCAGCTAGCGCATAGTGAGGAGATGTTTGCGGTATGTGACAAAAAAAAGGGGGCCTAAAAACGCGTCAAATCGCTTAGAGCGCCTTTAATAAATACAATGATGATAAAACCGAAGTGATACTTTTAACTTTAAAACCGCTGGTACCACCGGTAAGTCACTGTTTTTATAAGTGAATCATCGAGTCATTCAGTCAGTATCAAAGCAAGCGGCAGTATTTATGAATGGATCATTGAATCATTGACTATTCGTTCAAAGCCACAGATTCGTTCACAAAACAGTTTGTGTGCTGCAGTTCTGCTGTGGCTTTCATTGCAAAATATAGCAAAAATACTGACAATACTGTTCAAAATGTACATCAATTAATATTACCCTTTTGTTTGTTGAACTGTTGTATAAAATCAATATTCGGGATATATTATATTATATTCGGGCAATTCTTGCTGATATGATCAACATTTAAACAGTAACTCGCAGAAGGGTTTGTTTTTGCATCAAAGACAGTTTTAATCTTAAATCTACATGCACTCTGTGTCTTCGTTCTTCATGCTAGTAAGTGCAAAATCCCCACTTTTACAAAGGTAACATATTGTCGTAGCGCGATGCTGGCTTGTGTGGGTGCAGTCAGTTTTGACCGCGAAAGATGAGGTAATTTAATTGAATGTCGTCTATATACGACATTTTTCCTGCTAAAAATACATGTTCAGTTTTCATGTTATTTTAAGGTGGAGTAGAATGAACGTCAGTACGTCAGTTTGAGAACCACTGCTGGATATCAGCCTGCACTTTGGTCCCAGATTTAGTCAGTAAACAAGCAGCGCAATATAGACACTTTAATTTAAGTAGAAAATCTCAAATGAAGACTGCTGAACTCCAGCTTACCTGTCTGTGTTTTCAGATCATCCGCGCTTCTTCCTCAGTGTAGAGAGGGCTCGTGGTTGCCAGATAGCAAAGATTAAGTAAAACGTGTTCTTTTAACAGAAAAGCTCTGATTGGGGGGTTTAAATTCTGGAAATCTGGCAAACGTAAGCGTGACCGCTCCTAAAGACAGTCTGTAATGTTTTGTCTCCTTTATTCGACAAAAACAAAAAGTGATTTCAAAAAAGTGATTTTGGTAATATGTTTAGTCTTTTAGCCACATTTCAGTCTCGTCTTTTTTCGTCAACGATATTGCACGTGTAGTTTAAGTCACGTTATCGTTAAATGAAATTGGTGTCGTCTCTCATCGTCTTGTCTTAGTCATGGAAAAAAGGTCGTCAACGAACATTTTTCGTCATAGTTTTCGTTAACGAAATTAACACTGGCTGTGTGCTGCTCTACAGCTCTGTTTTACCACCCTAATTAACATGACAAATAAACTTATTATTTAACTTATAAGCACAGCTGTGATCAAATTTTTATGCAAGTTTTTTTTTTTTTTTTTTTTTTTTTTTTTTTGTAGTAGTCCTTTAAGCAACACATCTGAAACAAAACTTTCTTTGCGGAAATTCTCTTGTTCCTGTCGTCCTTGCTCTGCTAAGTACCCTGCTTTGGGGAACATGAGGGAATGGCTGCAGTGCTGTATGGGGGAAATTTGTTCTGTATTCACACCATTAATATCCGTGACAGAGGCGTCCGCATGGCTCTCAGAAGACCAGCGTTAGCGCACAGCCGTGTACGGCACTCCCACTGTACATATGGTATTAGTGAATACTTCAAGCATTGCAGATTAAGCTTTCATAAGTCACCGTAAATACAGGCTTCTAAAAAACAACAGCTACACCTGTTTAAGAATTCAGAGCATAGGGAATTTGTTGGCCTGGTAATGAAGTCTTAAATAATGCCCATGGTTCCTGATTGAATTAGATTTGTGAGGTTTGGGCTGCTTGATGCTATGAACAGAGGAGCTTTAATTCAGAATAGACAATAGAAATTGTGTCATTATATATATATATATATATATATATATATATATATATATATATATATATATATATATATATAAGTACTGCAATCATACTGCCATAATTCTGTTTACGTTTGATTTGGTTTGTTGTATTTTGTATTGAATGCATGATGATCTACTGCTTCGGTAGATCTCTGTCCTTTTCAATTTGACTAAATTGTAATCATTACAAACAAATCTGACAAGATCCAGACAACAAGTGGTTATGCTTTTTTTTGTGACATAAGTGAATGACTGGCTCGTCTGCCATAACACTATGTATATTCAGAGAATAGATAGGTTTAATATACACCAATTTGTTTCATACTCAATATGAATTTTTGAATATGGAGGACATAGTTTCTTCCAGGCATCATAATTTTTTTTTTTTTTTTACTTTGATATAATGTTACTATGATAAATATAAAATGTGCTCTGCACCATCTTAGAAGTGTTTTATGATATATATAATTTTTATGATGTTTTTATAGATCAGTCAAGAAATGTATCGCTGTATCACTCAGATCACCTATCAAAGCAGCCTCCTGTCAACAACTCCTATGTGTGTGTATGTGCTTCTTTTTGTGATTTATGAGGACACAAATTTGTATAATGACATCGATATTACACTGGTATTACAAAGTAAACGACATATGAGGACATGTCATGAGTCCTCATATTTAAAATAGCTTTAAAACATACTAAGCAATGTTTTAGTAAAAAAAAAAATCAGAATGTTTCCTGTAATAGGCAGGTTTAGGAGTAGAGGTAGTGTAGGGGGATAGAATGTACAGTATAAAAACCATTACGCCTATGGAATGTCCTCACTAAGAAACAAACCTGTGTGTGTGTGTGTGTGTGAGAGAGAGAGAGAGAGAAGAGAGAGAGAGAGAGAGAGAGAGAGAGAGAGAATTTCTCTCTCTTTTTTTTTTTCCTGTGGCCATTTTCTGGACTAAAACTTTCTATATTCTTTGATGACTTGCATCAACAATTGTTTATATACATATTAATAAATTAGCATGAAAAAACTGATATATCAAAGAATCTCATTTAGTAAAATATATATTTTTCTTTTGTGTGGCCATGTATCATCATATTAGTGAAGTCCAGATTTTCTGACTGAAACACTTCCTCCAACTTAGCACACTATTGTTTTGCTTTAATGAGTGAAATTTCTACTGTAAATGTTGTGATATCTTGAAAGTGTTTCTTCGGTGGGTGTTCAGAGTTTAGGAGGGAGAGATCTGTCTAATGAGGGGCGTCCTGTGAAACCGCTTTATGTGTGACTGTGGTGTGAAGAGCAAACACCAACTGTCAGCTAACAGGAACATTATGAGAATGAGAATTTAGCATACAGTAGCCCCAAACAATATTTGACCAGTTTATCCACTAAATAACTTATACTTAATACATTTTAATACCATTATATCATTGCATTAGATAAGGTATCAAACCAAACCAAGTGGCGTTTATTTTAAAGAAAGCTAAAATTTTTGACAACATGTTTAGCTTTAATTAGTAAAATAAGAAGTATTTGGAAACTATGTGGTTGTCAGATGGGATTTGTTCATAGTCAGTGTGATGAATTACATCTGTGGTTACTCTGAGAGGACACTTTTGTGAGACTTCATACATCCAATAGACTGGCATTGGAAATAGTAGATTAAAAGTAATTGCATAACTCCAGAAGTTATTATTATTAATCTTTTCCCTCTTTTAAGATAATTTGTGATTATAATTTATTCACATGGCACATTATGCAAATGAACAACACAGTGTGACTGAATGAAATATGAATGGGAACAGTCTCCCTATAATACCACCACAAATAACCAAACAACCTATCGCCACATTATGGCTCTAGCTTTGGCCGTGTGTTATAATTTTAGATCCATAATTCATTTATATGGGTAAACATGCTGATATTCTCATCTGTTACAACATATGAGTGCTCGTTAATAAAGAAACTCCCATATGAGGGACGTGTTTTTCAGCAAAGCTCGTGTCTATGTATAAATTCTCATCTTCAAACATGACCGGTGGGAATTCACAGCTGTGGACGGAGCAGCACTCTGTTCCACGTGCTTTGTCTCCACTTGTTTATTAGCAAATAGAACATAAGACAAATGAATTGTCAGGGTCGCGTGCTGAGGTAAAGAGAAATTACTGCAGGAAGAGGTGCTACCCCAAGGCCAGGTCAGAAAAATGCCAGCAGGCTAATTCACCCCCACGCTGCGCTAACAGTAAAACATGCTCTCTATTCCCAAACCAAAGACCTTTGTTTCCAGATTCTTTTCCTCTAAGTTAGGAAAATCATCCTACATTATTCTCAGAAATATATATATATATATATATATATATATATATATATATATATATATATATATATTTTTTTTTTTTTTTTTTTTTTTTATATATATTACATGAAAAAGGTTATTATGTTCACTTATGGCTGCATTTATTTGATCAAATTCATAAAGACAGTACTATGACATATTACATGGCAAAGTTGAATGCTTTGTTTTTAACAATGGAATTCATAAGAAATGTGCTCAAGAAATTCATAGATTTTATATATATATATATATATATATATATATATAAATGTGTTTTCAATTGTGTTTTCGTTTATGTCCGTTACACAATTTTAAGTTTTGTTATTTTTACTCTATGTAATTTTGTATTTATTAAAACCAAGTATACATTTCATCACGTTAGTGTTTTTACTAATTTTTACAAAATAATAACTAAAGGCAGTATCAATTTAAACTATTATTTATATTATTATTAACTAATATTCAGCTTTTCTTTTTAACAGTCAATTTATTTTCAGCAGTCGTCAAGCTTGTACACACTGGTCACTCACAGACACAAAGATGTACCTTTAATTTCACCAAGCTGATTGCTCACTAAAAACCCCCACAGTCATCATGTTTTCAGGCCATTTTGAGTTTGATTTTGACATGACACAAAGTGGTGATATGTAAGTGACAGTTGTTTACTTACTTTTAAATTAGTCTTCCCATTAACGCCATCACTGTCTTCATTCAGGCCGATTCGACGAGAACGCGCACGAAAACAAGAGGCGGGATTTATCGCACATATCCAATCATAGCTCAATTGAGGCATTGCCTCCTCTCACGTGACTTTCCCCCATTCATTCTCAGTTACCCCCCACTAAACCCACCGCACGCTATAGAGGCTCTGCTTTGTTTCTATGAGCTGAAGGGAGGCACAAGAGATGTGGGCTCCCCATTGTAACTTCACCTGCGGGTTAGCGTTTCTTTAGAAAAACTAGTGACTTTTACACTTTTTAATGTCAAATTTTGTAATTTTGATTATTTTCTCATCCTGTTTTTTTGAGGAGGCACTGCCTCCCTTGCCTCCTCGGAGGAAACGCCCCTGATATATATACAAACACCCTGCTGTACAGGGGAAATTTGTTCTGTATTCACACCATTAATATCATAAATATATACATATCATATATATATTCTTGAATCTCGAGGGAACTACTTGACCAAGCCTCTATTACTACTTCTAAACCGTCACTTTAGAACTAGTAACGAAGGATTGTTGAGTCCCTCCATTGAAACTCATTGTGTTTTGTACATCGATAGAGAGAGAGATAGAGAGAGAGAGAGAGATTATTTTCCATAACATCGTGCTAAAACAACGTCCTTTCCTATGCAAAAGTTAAATTTAAAAGTCTCTTGCGACTGACTTACGAATCACTCGTAAAGTAAACCTTGTATCTTTATATTTCCTCATTTTTGGAGATCTCAACCTTTTTGCAATGCAAAGGTACATGAAGATCTTTTAAAAAAAAAAAAAAAGTAAATAAAATAAATGTACAGCGGCTTTTATGTTTTATGTATTTGAAGAGTGGAGACGAGTCTTCGTCTGATATTTCCCTTCTAGATATAGCCAATATGCTATGCTATTGAGGATGTAAGTTAAATATAACCTTAATATTAAATTATCAAATTTAACATAGCACAATTTGCTCTGGAACAAGTAAAAGATGAAGACTAAAGACTGCCCATTTTATGTACCCAAAATAAGACACAGCAACAAATCCTCGAAGCACTGGCCGAGATGAAGCTGTTCTCGGCGAGTACACAGACCCTGATGGCCTAGAGCTCGCATCTCTGAAGCTTTCGCATCTCTGCCTGCATCTATTTCTTAAATTTCTTTAGCACATTTCTTATTAATTCCATTTTATATATATATATATATATATATATATATATATATATATATATATATATATATATATATATATATATGTAAGTGTTTAGCAGCTTTAGCCAGTGGACAGCATTGATGCAGTCCTCAGGAACAACATGACACAGATTGATGGACGATACTTTTCCAGCATCTCGTTGTACACTGTGTCTGTAAGCCATGAGATCATTTCTGCACTTTATCTTTTATTGATGTGCTTAATTTTAGTTCCTAGAACCCACATAAACCACCTTCTGCATGACTTCCTGTTAAACAGGCAGTGGAGGGATGGTTAGTTCATTCTGAGTGAAATGGCATATAGGGAAAATGAATCCATCATAGGTACAATCAGCCTGGCCTTAGGGGGGATTCATACAGATGTATAACTCATGTGCTGGCAGGTATGAACACTCATAGATGAGGCTGTTTATCTTTGTCGTTGGGTTGAAAAGGGCCACTTTGGCATCTATCCGCTCCGCTAATTCCCGCCGTCTTTTATCTGGTTCCTGCTCTGGGCTACCATCCGTCCGTCCATCAGCTGTGTCTGCAGGGTCGCTCTTGGTTTGATGCGAGCCACAAAAGCAGCTATTGTATTCGTTAACTGATATAGGCATGTTCAGGGTTCATTAAAGGTTAAGCTTTATCAGCGACGTTAGTGAAATAATTTAGGGTATGTTTATACGACAATGTTACTTAATCTTTTGCGTTTTTCTCAACATTGTTATAACAATCCTCGTTCACATGGATCTGTGAAAATGACTAAAAATGCTGTATTATGCATGCCAGGCCGGTAGTTGATGTCATTTTGTAAAGAAACACTGTGCTTATAGACTGAATGCGCATGACGTCACACATTTTCACGGTTGTGTTGTTTACACAGAGACGATAACAGTATCTCTGTTGTCGTGTAAATGAATGGCCAAAACACATTAAATGTTTTTCTTTTTTAGTTGAAAATGGTGTTGTGTAAATGCCCCATAAGTTAAAAAAGTTAGTGACATTATCTAGAAATTATTCACATGTATTTTCCATTGTAATCAACATTACAGCACAAATTATGTTGCTTGAGCTTCCCCCACCAACCCTCCAGAAATCCAGAACATTCCTTTAAACTCTGCAAATTATTTTCTTTAATGTTTTACTCATCAGATTTCTTATTTTTCTCTTGTTCCGTTCAGGTGTAACAACAGAACGCAATGCATCGTCATCACTGGACCAGATGTTTTTCCTGACCCCTGCCCAGGAACGTATAAGTACCTTGAAGTCCAGTATGAATGTGTTCCCTACAGTAAGTATGAGCCATCTTTTTAAATATATATATATTTTTATGTTTAAAACTAAAAGCCCTTTTTATGGTTGTGCCTTTATATGCAATTCTCCATTTTTGTCCTGGATAATACAGTGCTTATAAAACATGTACAGTAGTCACTTTTTTCAAGTTTTGTCATTTTATTGGCAATGTGCTTAATGTTTTTTCACTTACCAACATAAAAAAGAGACTTTTTCTTGTCAAAAATAAGATAGATAGATAGATAGATAGATAGATAGATAGATAGATAGATAGATAGATAGATAGATAGATAGATAGATAGATAGATAGATAGATAGATAGATAGATAGATAGATAGATAGATAGATAGATAGATAGATAGATAGATAGATAGATAGATAGATAGATAGATAGATAGATAGATAGATAGATAGATAGAAAAACAGACAATAAAAAAATCACCCTCTTTTAAATGACACATAGATAATAATTGGCATAGCCAATTTGTTTTTTGAAGTCAGTGTTAAATAACTTGTGAGCAGTTAAGTGGTTCCAGTTGATTATAAATACAGCTCTATCTAGAAGGCCCAACTTCTGGTGAGTCATTATTGCAGAAATTTCAGACTCCAAGCAGTGAAAGTGAAATGTAATTGAAAAGCACAAGGCAGGGGATGGATACAAGAAAATGTTCAAGTCATTGAATATCCCTTGGAGTACAGTTAAATCAACAATTAAGAAATGGAAAGAGCATGGCACAGCTGTAAATCTACCTAGACCGTCCTCAAAAACTGAGTGACCGTGCAAGTCTGGGGAGAGAGACCACCAAGAGACCAATGATTTACAAGCTTCAGTGGCTGAGATTGGAGACTGTGCATACAACAACTGTTGCCTGGGTGCTTCTCCATTCATGGCTTTATGAGAGAGTGACAAAGATAAAGCTACTGTTGTTAAAAAAAGAAGTCATATGACATCTTGGCTACAATTTGCCAGAAGGCATGTGGGAGATACTCAAAACAGGTGGAAGAAGGTTATGTGGTCTGTTGAGACAATAATTACTCATTTTTGAATGAGTGAGTATTAATTAAAATAACATGGAAGTAATAATAATATGTGTAAAAACTGTATTATATTTTACCAATTTGTAGAAATGTAATTAAAATATATATTTACACATAATATTAATATGTGTAATGATGTGTGTGTGTGTGTATACACACACACACATGTAACTTTTTATATGCACTGTATTATCAATATCAGTGTTTGCAAGGCTATTTTTTTTTTTTTTTTTTTTGCTGTGATTTTATGGCAGTGATGGCATATTTGCACAGTGAATTCTGATTAGTCTTCTTTCTTGCATTTATTTACTGTACATACTGCATTCTGATTGGTCGTTTTGTTTTCATGCTTTTTAATCATATATAGCTGCTTTTACAAACAGTGTCTTTGAAAATAAAACGAGCACACAGTGTCATGAAAACAGAAATGTGTCTTTGATGCAGCATTTCATTTGCACCAAATCTAAGCTTAAAACTTAAAACACTATTCATTTGCTGCCTTGCAAGCACTGCTATTTCCTTCAGGACAGAAATTGTTATTCATGATTTCTTGTGATGCAGTTTTTAGTGTTTGATTTGTATCCTAAAACCTTGTACGGTGGATTTGGTGTGATTGTAGCGCACAGAGCTTGGTACAAAATGCTTTTTGCTGCCTTGTTTAAATTTGACAAAAAACTAAAATGTAAGCAGTTAAATGTAAACCATTTCAATGTGCTTTTCTCCCTTTGAAAAGTTACTTTTTTAGCCGTCTGTATTCTATCAGGAACATCACAGCAGTACATAAAAGCAAAGCAGCATTCTCTGACGTCCAGTCATATAATCGCTCGGAGACGGACCAGCGTGATTTCTTTGGCCTTAAAAAAATGATTTGGCTAAGGAAAGATATGGCAGTTTTATGCCAACTAATAAACAGACCAAAGATTTTTTTCGTTAGTACTTGATCATTGTGTTTGCTTGTAAGAAACCGCAACTATACGACTGTCAGAAAAGACAAATGACTGCACATGGATCTAACATGAGCAAACTCCAAACAAACGCCTCACTTCTATTCTCAGATTTCCCATTACATTAAGAGTATGGATTGTTTTGCTCCATTAAACAATTAGATAGTAATATTATTCTCTGATTGAATTGTCTCGTCTTCTCAGAGAATGTTTCCAGAGACTTCACATACCAGACGGGGTCTTCTGCCACACATTTCCCTCTAAGATCCCAAAATAACAAAGGCCCGCTGGATTTTAGTGCATAATTTAATCTACGTCCATATCTATGGGTTATTGAAGTCAAAATCCCACACAAAATTTTGAAAGCTGTTGTTTCATAAAGTGTCATGTTTTTCAGCTTTTCTTCAGGAATATCTGTGATTGTTCACCTTTTCCTTGCTGATGCGAGCACCTTCACAGAATATGTTCTTTTGTGTTGTTTTTGTGTCTTAATGTCTTAATATTTTTGCATTACCTCCTCTAGGCATTTCCAGGCGGTCCGGAACAGTTTTATTTACTAATCACAGTTTGACTCCCTAGGACGCCAGAGCCCTCATGTCACCCTCAGGCTGCTGAATGCTGTTTTTCAACTTGAAGTTATTTTCTTATTCGGTCTTGTTTGGTTGCAACAGTGGAATGTTCATGATTTTCTTTGGCCGATGGGATCTCAGAGAACAGGATTTGTCCCAGTATTAAGTGTACTGCATACTCTTAGATCCAGCCAAATTCTGTTGGCTGACTAAACTATAAATGATTTGCCTCATGTATGGATGTTGCCATTTTATTTATTTATTTATTTATTTATTCCCCATTAGTTGTAACCTACCTCATTAGTAACCCAAAACTATTAGGTCTAACTTAGTTCTTATTTTATTTTTCAATGGGTAAAGGCTCTGTTTGTTCATTCATGAATTCATTCATGAATTCATTCATTCATTCATTCATTCATTCATCCATCATTAAAGTCATGTATTTTTTATGCTATAATTAACATAGCTTGTGGGTTCAAACTAATGAAAAACTGAATTATGTGATGTAAACATGTCCAGAATCTAAATTCACCTCAGAATCAAAAGTACATAAATAATAATAATAATACAAATATAATTTGCATAAAGAAACTGAAACCAATTTTATGGACCATTAAGATGTTTTTTTTTTTTTTTTTTCCTGCATTATGATATTATTTTCAAGACAATTAAGCACATTTTCCCACCAAAAATATTATTGTTGTAATGCATCCAGATGGGAGTTTTTTTCTTCGCGGTTTTTATTATTCTCAACGGTGATTCTCATTATATTGTCAGTACTATAATGCATTATTTTTATTATAGTATTTCTTTATTAAATCAGCATAAATTAAAGGCAGCACAACAGATACTATCAAAACTATCATACAAGTCATTACACTCTAAGTTATGACACGTTGCAAAAAAGCAAAATGAATAGATAATAATGGTCCTTCAGTTCTCCAAAATATATTTTGTCATATCTTCTATGTCTTTTTTTCTGTGTTCTGGACAGGTTTATGTGATTCATTCAAATGCTAAATAGAGCTCTTGTACAAAATGGTGACTTTAATACAAAAAGAAGACCATGCTCAGTGTCTCATGGACATTGTGGCCAGAGAATGGACACCATTAGTCGATCGATCATAGCAATACAAGAAAGAAATCTGAGAAATGTAGCTTTAGATTGTTGAAAATGTTCACGTTGTGGATTATTTTATATACTGCTGCTGAGGATGGCCTTCATGAGATAAAACTCCTGAAGACTGTCAAGATTCTCTTTGTATGTCTGTCTGCATTCTGTCTTTCTGTCTCTCTATATGTCTCTCTTTATCTGGTGCTATGGAAAAATTTGGAAGGACAGTGTATTGGCCTGTACAAAACCATAACGACAAGAATTTTTTAGGCCTTTTTTAAATTGGTCTTACTAGCATTATATCCCTCTTGACTAGTAAATTAGTTGTTTGGAAATGATGATATGCACAAAAAGAAAAAAAATATTTAAAACAAGCATTAACATTGCAGCCAAAAAGATCTGAAAAATCTAAATAAGCAGTACACTGATGATTATTTATTTATTTATATTTAGAAAGTTATGTTTAAGAAAGTTATTATCCGTGGCACTGCACTGTTATTCAGTGTAGAGTTGTCAAAAGTACCAACTTGAAAACCGAAAAAAATGAAAACATGGCCTTTTAAAAAGTATGTCTATATTTGACAAACTTTATGCCATACCGGACTATTCAAGTGTTCATATAAAGCCTAGAAGGGCTGACAAGAACTCTGTGCTTGGAGAGGATCTGTAGAGTTGAGGAACAGCTTTATTTTTCTGGTTTTGAGTTTCCCCCCAGCACAACTTACCATCTGTCCACCTGGAATTCAGATTTCCCTGGTCGATGTCCCTGAGTTCTTATGAAAATCTATACACCACTATCTAGAATTCAGCCCGTGTATTTCCCCGCAGCTTTCCCTCGACAACAACAGATTGATTCGTCTTCAATGCCACATACACTGTCCTTTTGTACTGTGACAGAACACCCTTTAACCTGCCTCTCTTTCATGTTGAAGATGTCTAACTGCGTTCTCTTCCTCCTCTGACAGCTGTAGCTCTGTGCATAATGCCCGTAACCTCATGACATGTTAACTGCATGTGATCATGGACATGATGGTTAATTCATTTTAATCTCTTTTTCCCCTTGCACTCCTTTCATTCTCTCTTCCAACGCTTAAAATAGAAGTGGAGCAAAAAGGTAAATCACTGACACAATCAGCTCCTTGTTTTTCTTTCTTTAATATATATTTATATATATTTTTTTGTGGTTGTAAAACCTTACTGTGCCCACTCTTGCTGTTCTGATAGCAGGCAGTAGCAGAAAGGGTCTTGTATTTTAGTAAAGGTCAGTGCACAAGCTGCAATCGGAGGGAAGCTTTAAAAGAAAATGATAAAGCACAAGTTAAATGTTAGCGGTAATGCCGAGGGTACAAATGCCCCATTTCCCCCTCCTCTTTCTTTCCTCCAAACTCTTTTATTGCCTGCTCGAACCCCAGTCCCACTCCACACTCCCAGCATGCTCTGGTAACAGGTTTACTCTAGACTTACACAGCCTCTACTGTTTCTCGCTTTCCCCTCCTCTAATTTTCTGTCTTTCTGTTTCTCTCTCTTTCTCTCTTGCGTTCTCACTTTACCCTTTCTACACGTTTGATTATTATGTCTTTGTTAAGAAGAAAGGAAATGCTTTATGCTGTAAAATCATTGCAACATTAGGCCCATAGGAAAGATGTAAAAAAAAAAAAAAAAAAAAAAAAAAAAAACCTGTGGAAAAACTTGTCTCAGGACACAGACTGCCTGTATGCTGCTCTTCTCTGTGTCTTTCTCAAGCCTTATTTAGTTGTCTGCTTTTATTTGCAGGGCAGATTTGTCGTATTCCTTCCTTTTTTCCTTTGTGTTTGGTTGTGGTTTGATTTCTCCATCACTCCCCTTCAGTATGTCCAAGCAGCAGTGAGCCGAAACTGTTTGCTTACGGACACATAAAAACTGTTTTTGCTTCCGTTTAAGCTTCAATAACCTTCAGATGCAGATTCTTCGCACCTTTTACTGCTTGTGAATGTGGGTAGCTGTTAGACTTCTTAGTGTGTTTCTGTCTTCACCGACTACCCAGTTATCAGAGTGATTTAGAGTCAGACGGCACTTTGCCCTCTGCTTTCAACTAGCGTGAGCTGTGTTTGCTTACGTTTGACTGTTTTCTGCTCTGTTCTTCCTATCACTAGTTTTTGTTTGTCCCGGAACTCTGAAAGCGGTTGGAGATCCGTCGTTTCTTTACGAGGCGGAGCAACAAGCGGGGTCGTGGTGCAAAGACCCCCTCCAGGCAGGAGACAAGGTTTATTTCATGCCCTGGACCCCTTACAGAACAGATACACTTATTGAGTACAACTCGCTCGACGATTTTCAAAACTCTCGACAGACTACGACATATAAGCTCCCCCATCGGGTCGACGGCACAGGATTTGTTGTATATGATGGCGCAGTGTTTTTTAACAAGGAAAGGACTCGTAACATTGTCAAATTTGACCTTCGGACCAGAATTAAAAGCGGGGAGGCGATTATAAATAACGCAAATTATCATGACACCTCACCTTATAAGTGGGGCGGGAAAACAGACATCGACTTGGCAGTAGATGAAAATGGCCTTTGGGTGATCTACGCCACTGAGCAGAACAACGGTATGATGGTGATCAGTCAGCTCAACCCCTACACCCTTCGCTTTGAGGCAACCTGGGAGACCACCTACGACAAGCGCTCAGCCTCCAATGCTTTCATGATCTGCGGGGTTCTGTATGTTGTCCGATCCACGTATGAAGACAACGAGAGCGAGGTTAGCAAGAGCCTGATCGACTACATGTACAACACCAAACTGAACCGAGGCGAGTACGTCGACATCCACTTCCCCAACCAGTACCAGTACATTGCCGCTGTGGAATACAACCCCCGAGACAACCAGCTGTATGTGTGGAATAACTTCTACATCCTGCGGTACAATCTGGTGTTTGGACCACCTGATCCAGCTCACGGTAAGCCCCATCTCGAATCCTTCTAGCCGCACACACACAGTCCCTCTGGATATCTGTCTAAGTGGTCGTGAGATTTCAGCCACTGAGTTGGTATTCCTCTGGCACCCGAGTCTGTGTGTCAAATGTCACGGATGACTGATTTTTAATTTCAGATTTAATATGTGCTTGATGTATTCCGGAAACCTTTCTCGAGTGCAAGCAACATCTCAGAGTGAAGTGGTGGGTCTCAGCAGTAAACAACATCATAGGCATTGTTAGCATATAATAAGAGACGCTTCCCTTGAGGTTTCAAAAGACAGAGCCATCCCTCCCCAGTGTTTAGACTCTTGAGGCTAAACTCCCTCCCACTGTCCCACTGAGAAGGGTACCGCTTCCCTCATTGGTAGAGGGTTACCTGTCTGGACAGGTACGTCGGCAGCCTTGCGGCAACAGTGGCTCTTCCCCAGTAGAATGGATCTCGTTCCCTAACCACCTCAAAACAAACAACCTACACTTTTGCTCATAGGCCTCTCAATGTGTCTGAGTTGAAAGATGGCTCTCCATTGAGACCGGATCAGTCCCGAAGGTCACGTCAGCGTAGCATGTTTTTAATTTAGCTGTCAAGAGCTGGGAGAAGATGGCCATACTATGTGTCAGATCATCTTTACATTGAAAAAATAATAACTGTAATTACCATAATCCCAGCTCAGCCTAGAGGCCGAGACTCTTGCATTACTCCAGAAAGACTTGGCTAAGCATAGAGGTCAAACAACTTTACGCAGATTACTGGGGCTTAAGAATTTAAAATATGAGTGTCTTTCTTCAGCTGAGACCCAATGGTGTCTACCTTACTGATGAATCTGCTTGTGCAGACACTGCACCCAGGGCCATCGTGAAACTGTACCCATAATGAGTGTACTTTGAATAAAGTCTTTTGGATAAAAGCATCAGCTAAATGTCAAGATAGAAGTTGGCTAGTAGCCCCAAATTATTTGGTGGCGGCTTATAGCATCCAAAAGCACCTAAAAGGCTGCCTGTTACACTGATAACCAGCCATCATACATAGGTGTGCTTCTGATTTGAAGGCTGCAGCTTTTTTAACTGACCAAATTTCAAAGCAGCATCACATGCATCCTTTACAGAGAAAGAAATCCCAGAATACACTATGAAAAAAAAGTTATATGAAAGAAAAAAAAAAGATCCGAGATAATGTATGAATTGACAGAAATGTTATTTATAAATCATACATGTTTTATTTATTATAAATGATAAATACACATTCACTTTTAGGAAAAGTCCCTAAAAATAAGGCCTGATGTACTGTTAATATGAAGCAATTTTCTGTATTGATTTTCCAGGCGTTTACCCGTATTTTGAATTATGTATTGCACTGTGTTATATGTTATATCTATGTTATAATCTGAATATGTTAATTTCATACCATTTTGAAATCAATTGTAATTTGAGTCTTCCATGCACCTAATGCACCTAATTTGAGTCTTCCATGCACACAAATGAAGATCTTTTTAATGAAATCTGAGAGCTCTCTGTCCTTCCATTCACAGCCTACGCAACTACCACTTTCAAGCCCCAAACAGGTAGTATTACTATATACTATATACCATATACTATATGCAAACAAAGCACTCATGTCGCTACATAAAACTGAGGTTAAATGTAAGACTTTTATGATGGGACTTTTATGATGTCTTTACTAACTTTCTAGGGTTTGAAAGTGGTAGTTGTGTAGGCTGTCAATTGAGGGACAGAAAGCTCTCAGATTTCATTAAAAATGATCTTCATTTGTGTTCCGAAGATGAACTGTCTTACGGGTTTGGAACGACATGAGTGTGAGTAATTAATGACAGAAATTTCATTTTTCGGCTGAACTATCCCTTTAAGACGCTGCTTTAAAATGTGGAACAGAGCCAAAACACCTCTCCGAAGGCTGTGTATGACATTCATAATCATATTACTATCTGCACTACTTATTATATCAGACTTATTTTTGAGATCAGGATAGAATAGCATCATTTCTAGCATGTGCTAGCAGCTTTACTTTAGCCTGAAGCAATTACTAGCACTGAATTAAAACCATCGAACAAATTTGTCCCTGCACAAGCAAGCAATTAAGTAAGAAATATCAACTCAATATCACTTCAGATGCAAAGTATTAGGGCTTAAATATAAAATTCATTGGACATTTCCCTAGGGTGTTACCTCGGAGGGTTCGAATCTTTCATTAAGGAAATGTTATCACATTGTTACCACAATGTATCCACTTGTGGTTCACACTTATACGATGTGGCTGATTGAATATGCCTGTGTATGTTCTGCCTGTCTTTTAGCCGCCTGTAAAGGAAGTAATTAGCTCTACAATCAGTGCTGATGAAGGACAAAAACATGCTAATTTCACTAGCATTAGCTCCTGTGCAGTGCGCGAGTTGAATGATACCCCCCATCCCCACTTGAATCTAATCTGCCATCATTTGTATACTGATGTGTTTTCTCTATTTTAGATGTGGTGATTATCTCATCATCTCAATAATCAGCTCACTCACACAGCCGTCAGAGTTGTGCTCTGAGGAGTTGATGTTTGCTCCACTTTACTTTGATAGCTGTGAAATTACCTTGATTTTGAGACACTGGTATAACGAACCACTAGAGTATGTACGACATGATAAGGCCTCTCCTTTAATGGAGGGAACCCCTCCCCTTTAAGTTAGAGGGCAATATAAGCTCCTCCTCTTCAGGGATGGAGCGATTTCGAGATTAATTGTCAGGCTATTTAAGGCAAATCACATTCCTAACTTACAGTCATTCATAACCAGACTTTTTGACTTAATTCTGGCCCAGAACGGCTCACTTTGAATGGAAGAGAGTTTGATCAAAATGTAAAGCCAACAACAACAAGGGACAGGTTTATTTGAAGCAATTAATATAACTATAATTGATTAAGTTGGCAAAAGAAAATAATAACTAGAAAAATAAAGATTTATAACAGATCAGATTATACAATAATAATCAATTATTATTTTCTAATTGAGAAAAAAAAAATACAGTTATGCTTGTTTACTGTATATCTAGTTTACTTAATGCAACTTGAGCAGAATTACTCCAATATCACATATGTAACTACATCAATAACTGCAGTCAGTATTAACTGTGACTTATTCATTTGCCACTGTTGCTGTTTGGCTTAATTAGTGTTATTCATTTAGAAATTAAACTTTTTCATTTTGCTCAGACTGTAATGATCACATTATTCTGGCTGTAAATACGGTAAGGTTTTTTAGCTCTTCACTGAAAGGGAAAATATTCTCAAATATAACATTCTGTTGAATATAAAATTTTCCACAAATGACCAGTGAAAGACGTTTAACCTTCTGAAAATGTTGGTCGTGATCTCAGGAAATCAAACATGATATTATGTATGCTGTTTAATTTTCAATTTATTTTCTATGAAATTTGCATTTTTTTTTTTTTTTTTTTTTTTTTTTTGGGGGATTTTTTTTTTTGGGGTAATAAATATAAAATATAAATATTAAATGTATATAATACTAGGTATTTGTGGAATGTATACCACACCTGCCAGATTACTTGACTGGTTGCTTGTTTGCTGGCTTGATAGATTGCAGGCATAACATATTAGTGTGATATCTCATAAAAATCCTAAATAGCATCATATGCGCCATTTGTTGAAAGAGAAAATGATTAAAACCAGCAGCATATTCATACTGGAATCATCTTTCATAATGGGGAATCATCTTGATGTGAAAGAGACAGACAGCATTTATATTTGCCATCTGAATCGGGGTGGAAAACACACATTACACTGCTTGCCACTTAATCTCATTTTTGCTCATCATTAATGGAATTAGTTTGACACTGATTGTGATAATTGCCATGTGATATTACACTGCTGATGGTTAGCAAAATTTATGCAGAGCCTGCTCTGTTCCTGCCTGCAAAAATACAGTTTTGTGTTCAGAAGACCAAATGGATTTGGCTTTATTTTTAGTCTCTCTCTTACTTCCACTTGGAGAGATTGCTCTGTGGCCTCTATTTTTGTTAAATACCTTCCTTGAATTAAAAATTATTAATTTTTCTACCACTGCTACAATATCTAATAGATGCCAATTTCTACTTTATGAGCTCCACATTTGCCCACACCTCTCGAATCTGTCTCTTATTGCCATTTTAAACCCCCAGCCCAACCATTTACTCTCATCACCAGCCCTCTCACATTTAGCCCCTCCCAAGATAATCAAATTTAGCCCCTCCCTCAGTTAACTCTCATTTAGCCCCTCCCCCATGCCAGCATAACTTCATTGAGCCCGTTTCCTATATTAGCCCCTCCTAACCTTTATTTATTGTAAGTTTTTGGAGTTCTCACTCTCAAAGTAAAATAAAAATAGGGCTAAGGGTTCAAACTAATACATTTACAACAGTTGAAGTTTATGGTGTGTCCCCATTTAAATAGTTATAGTCAGGTATGTGTGTGTTTTCTGAATTTGCCTACATTTTTAGGACTGGCCAACAACCCCTATGAGGTTTAATAAAAATAGCAATGTGTAATTTTGGGGTGTCTGGGATAGGGAAAGGTTTAAAAATGTATCATTAGCTCAATGTAAAAACAAAAGAAGTTACTGGAAATTCCCCACCATACTAGAACATTTACGTGGGTGCTTATCACCACAACTTCATTTGAATATTTAGGTTGAAATGGTTCTCTGTTGTGAAGGTAATATTTCTTCTTTTTGACATTGAACTGAAGGTTCCTTTGAGCCATTTTCATTACAGCACTGCAGACGTACTTATCTTAAGAGAAACTGCCTTTGTTACAACAAAGAGAAAATTAATACCTCTACCCATAAATCAGATTTCAAAGGTGTTCTGTAAAATAATAACAGACACCTTGGTGCTATGAGACAGCTGACTAAGTATTCATTTACCGCCCCCATGTTCAGTGTTGAAGGACACAGCACAACCCACACAGAAATTAAACCTAAAGCACAAAGGACAATAGAGTCAAAGTTTGAAAACATCTTTCACAAAAAGTGCAATTGTACTAGGATGGTTTTTCCCAAGCATATAGTGTTATGGTAATACTACTATTTCAATACAAATTCCATTATTTTGACATGTGCCATAATACCATGGTATTCTTTGGAGTACCGTGCACACACCATGGTACATGAATAAGTTAGTCATTCAATACTATAGTATATAGCAAAGTACTTTGTATCAAAGTACAAATTGATATCTAAAGGCACTTATATGCTTAAAGAATCTAAAATACTTTATAGAACAGTGTCTTTAGGGCTTTATAGTACTTTCAATAGCTTCTTGAACTGAGATGCTCTGATATCTCATGCTTTGAAGTATGAGTGAATTTATTTATTTATTTATTTATTTATTTCTTTCTCTCGAAGTTGTTTTGGGGTTTTTTTCTACAAAAGTGAGTGACAGATCTCTTAAAAACACTTAAGTATTACTGTTAGCTTCTATAAATGTGAATTATAGTAAAATATAATAACTGAAGTTTATAATAATAATAAAAATGCAAGCATAAAGTTGTATTCATGATGTCTTCTTTTGTAATGGACACTGGTCTTTATTTTTGTCTGATCAGTAGTTAAAGTCAAAATGAAAAACATCAAATTGACTGTCTGCTTTCTTAATACACATTTGTATACACAATTCATCAGTGTACATTATTCCGCCTGAACGTCTTTTGAGCTTTTTTAGCTCACGTAACATATGCATGGATATTACCTAAAAGACAAATAGTTATTTAAGCATTATTTTAGGATAAAGATATAGTAAAATGGGTTGCGAATGTGGTTTCCTGTTTACTTTTAACAGGCTTCTCTCAACTGTGGTATAATTCTGGAACATTGAGCTAAAGCTTGTTTTACAGCCATCATGACAAACAGCCCGAATCTGGAGTGAAAGGCCAATAACGGCACGCCAGGCATGCCAACCGTGTCAAAACTCACACACATGGGTGAAAACCGTAAAGATCGGGGTCTGCAGGTAAAGACGTTTCAGCTGTTTTTGCTCAGTTTTTATCTGAACCAGAGCTATGGCTGGTCAGTTGACACTAATGCACAGTAGGTCACATCTAACCTCAAAAAGAAAGCATTTTCTTTCACTCGATCTGTCTTTTTCCTCTCACAAACATACATGGAGATTCTCGCAAACCCATACTGTGCTAAAATCTCTCATATGGGCCACTTCATCACTGGGTTTCTTGGTTGCACGCTGTCGTTCAAAGAATCTTGTTAGCCTGTGAAAGTGAAGTTCAGAGGTTCGTTTTGGGTCCCTGTAAAGGAAGAACCAATGCAAACTGCAAAGAATTTGGAGTTATCTGGGACTCAAACCCTTTAATTCATGTATGGATGTCTTTCTGGTTATAATTATATAATTTTCTAGATAGGAAAAAAAAAAAAAAACATAATTACGTTTTTGAAGTGTGGCCTGCAAACTTTGCTCAGTTTACACTGATATGTGTACCATGTTTTTTTTTTTTTTTTTTTTTTTTTTGCCTGTGGCATTACATTAGTTATATATTAAGACTAATATAGAGACAAGAACAAAGAAAAAGAGGGTGAGAGAAAATATGTTCAAACAACTTTGCGACTCAGCTCTTAAATAAGCTCTTGAGATATAACAGAGCTTGAAGGTCTTGTAGGCAAGCTGAATGCTTTATTTCATAATTATTCTCTTTTATTAAGCGCTTTGCAGTGAGAACTATATCTCAGGTTTAAAAAAATATATATATTTTTTTTCCAGGCTTGATAAGACAAAAAAAAATTGGCCAAGCAATAACAAAAAACGACATCCAAAAACATGACATAATTTGCGGGGGAGGAAAAAAAAAAAACTAATTTTACCCATTGTTTTTTTAGCACCACCTATCTCAGAGGCATCCACAACACCAAAGTTACTAAAACCAACAACCACTACAACAACCACTACTCAGCCGAGAGGTCAGGTGACTACTGTTACCACTACAGGGACCAGAGCTGTTAATAAGACACCCAAATCACCAGCTGTACTTCCCCAAACCACCACACCACCCTCGCTGGAGTCCTTCCCTCCACCTGAGCGCTTCTGTGAGAGCGTAGAGCTTAGGGACATACTGTGGCCGCAGACGCAGAGGGGCATGCTGGTGGAACGGCCCTGCCCCAAAGGAACTCGAGGTGGGTGCATGTATCTGTTGAAGTGTAACACTACAGTTTTTTTTTTTTTTTTTTTTCCACTCAGGGCTTTTTGAATTGCTATCAGTCACTAGTTATTTTAATATGAGTTTAGCCTGTAGGCAGGGAAATGTGTCTATTCTCTTAGGATCAACTTCATCAACATTTGAATAAATCAGTAAAGCCATGAGAGGCCAAGCTTTACAGTGATTTTACCACATTTAAGCATCTTGTTAATGAAGGTTTACTACTAATGATATTTCATTGTTAATAATAATAATAATTAACAATTGTTAATTTCCATATATTCATTTATTTATTTGGTAAGCAGCAGCGTAATAATCAAGATGCTGGTTCTTATTTGGCAACTTCAAATCATAAATGTCAAACAATACTATTTTAGAGCTTGAAACAATATATATTGTACTTACATACAAAACACTACTAGTACTAATGCAGCTTAACAATAATGATGATGATGTCCTTATTTAAACAGGCACTGCCTCCTACCTATGTGTTCTCTCCTCTGGGACCTGGAACCCAAAAGGCCCAGATCTGAGCAACTGTACGTCCCACTGGGTGAATCAAGTCGCTCAAAAGGTTTGTAGTTCCAGAACATTTCTGTCCTCGCAGAACGAGGAGCAAAAAATGTGGCAGTTTTTAGAGCATAACGTCATAAAAATAAAATGCTCTCCAGTGCCATATTTTGGAGCTCATTCTTTCTGTTATCACTAGTTAAGACGAAGACTCACAGCCTTCAAACATCCAATAGGGATCCTACAGATTGATCTGGTGCACTTTTCAGTGTGTGCTTTTGTGTTAATGTGAGATGCTTCCTGTAAATAGAATGGATGTGCACAGTGGGACACCAACTTCCTACAGTACACACACAAAAATGAACTAAAGTAACAGAAATGCCTTAGCCATTGAAACCCAGGAAGTGTTTCCAAATGCTCTTCCAAAGTGTTACCAGTTTCTAATGATAGCTGCAATTGCTCGCGGGGGCTGTTGCTGAATCAGCATGATGATGTCATAATGGGAGTCAAGAGCCTCGTAGATACAAAATGATATTTTTCAGAACCATGCTGTGAGGTTAATTTGTGTAATCTCTCAGATCCGGAGTGGGGAAAACGCAGCCAACCTGGCGAACGAGCTGGCCAAACATACCAAAGGAGCCATTTTTGCCGGTGACATTAGCTCTACCATGAGGCTCATGGAGCAGCTGGTGGATATTCTAGACGCTCAGTTACAGGAACTGCGACCCAGCGAGAAAGACTCCACCGGCCGCAGCTTCAATAAGGTATTAACAGGATTTCATTTTCAACATGGTTTTTTAATAAGCAGCAGCATGCCTTGGTCTCTTTCAGAGGCACTTTGCTTAAAGGACACTTGACTGTTAAACAGCATCAAACTCATTGTGTTACACCCCATTGTGCTATTGGAGAATCAAAAATAGAATAAATGCACAGACCGAAGCGAATCCATTCCTACATAGAATGTCTAATTAGAATTAATGTGTCTCAAATTACAGGGCAGATACACTTTGTCTGGTGTGCATTTGTACACGAATTTTCAACTAATATAACATGTTGCACAACAGAAGAGGTCTTTTCAGCTGTAGAAAAGTGGTGAGGCATGAGGATGAAGCTGCCACAGCAGTTTTTAGATGCATGAATGTATATGTATGACAAAGTTGGAAAAAAAACAAAAAAACATTAAGAAAAGATGAATATTTGAGCAATGAATTTAAAGGCAAATACAAAAGGTACGTGACAAAGGGGGCCTGTGGTTTCACGGCACAATTATATAACATGGTAATATGTCCCAATATTAGTGCACTGTCTTACTGCACACTCATACTTTCACCAAAATAGTACATGTTTTAGTGCATTTTACAAGTATGCAAATTAGAATGCAGCGACAGAAACTTTCTGAAAATAGGTCACAAGAAAATGAATGAAGCCAGTTTAATATTAGTTGGTTTTATATAAAATCTATGCATTGCATTTAAAATACATACTAAATGTAAGACCGCTTTATGTACTTAACTGCATGCCAACCATACTGATTACAACTGGCCGTAATATAATATTTACTTCAATCATAAATGATGCATCTTGGGGCATACATTCATCAAACATGATCTTTAAAGATATATGGCTCTATTTAGCATGTTCCAAGACTGCTGAGCTTATATTTAATAGAAATCATTTGGTGGGATTGAACAGAGAGTTTTTAAACACATCAATTACTCATGAACCCATTCCAAATCCATAACACTTTTGTTCACAAATACCATATATGTTTAATAAAACCTAAGAGATTTCTGTCCTTCCAAATACATTGAAACATAAATACACTGTAAAAATAATATATATTAATCAAGTCCTCTGAAGTGACATCATGCCTTTATATGATGAACAGATTTAATTTAGGATTTTATTCACATATAAACATTTATTAGTGGACATAAATAGGACACATTAAATATGACCAACAGCAGCTCAACATGCTTGATGGGGGAGAACAAACCTCACTGGTTCTTGAACATCGAGCAAGTATGTTTGAGCTTAAGTTAATCATATTTAATATGATATATGTATTTATATATGTACTGTAGCAGACACTTTATATATGTGCATTGGTCAGTGTTTATATGTGGAAGAAGCCTAAATTAAATGTGTTTATTATTTAAAGTGACTCTTTAGAAGGCTTGGAATAAATTGTTTGATTATTATTTTTTACTTTTTATTATGTCTTAATGAGCATTTTAAACACATTGAATACACCTTCCAAGTTTTGTGACTTAAAGGGATAGGGTGAAAATGAGCTTTTAGCTAAATCTGGTACAATGCATGGAATGGAAACATTTATGTTAAAAATTGTACATGGTCCCTTTATAAATAAAGTAAAGTAAAGTAAAGTAAAGTAAAGTAAAGTAAAGTAAAGTAAAGTAAAAGGTAACCCAAAAATGAAAATTATGTCGTCAATTACTCACCCTCATGTTGTTTTAAACCCATAAGACTTTTTTTTTTCATCAACAACAAATGAAGGGATTTTTAATAAAACCTAAGACATTTCTGTTTCCCATAGAAGTGGAACTCTACACTGTGTCTAATCAGATGCTACGGGGAATGGCATCAGGGTAAAGGGTGTCTGAAGCACGTTTAAACACAGCAATTTTATTGGTTAATGACAGTCCATGACTTCACTACCGGTGCGCCGTGAGTATAAGAGGGCGCCTGCTATGTACGTCATCACCTTTTGTTGTCTTCAGGAGCCGTTTGTTTGTGTTAGCATGTGTGAAGGCGATTATTTTGTAAATGCACTCAGGCAAGCTTCTCAAGAAGTTTGTGCCTCTATGTCATTGTTTTTTTGACACCTGATGACACAATCTACCTATGTGTTTTCAGTTTGGGTGAGGAGCATGTTCTCGAAAGGGCTGAATGTGCTCATTGCGAGAAATTTGCAATGAGGAAGCTCCGTGGCTCGGGTCCCGCAGTAGCTGAGGCACGTCAGAGACTGAGCTCATGGGGATCACAGCTCGAGCTGGCTGAGGAATTCGAGAAGGTTATGTCTCTCTCATATTCCTCAGTTACTGGCTCGAATGATCTGCTAGATCAAGACATTCTGTCTCCTAAATCTTCTGATCCAACGAATAGCATATTGCTAGCACTGTCCAGCCCGGAGGAGGTGGACATGGCTGAGGAGGTGAAGATATTGTGAGCTCTCCCAGCCTGCCATCCCCGCATATGATACTATTGGAGGTTATGGCTCACGCCACGACTAGCACTACTCGTTGCAGACTCAATGAGTACTTCCTGTCAGGCCATAAACGTCCCGCTCTGATAAGACTTCAGTTTCTGCTAAAATCTTCAAGCTGAGGTAGAGAGATTGTGGAAGAAACAAAATTCAGCTCACATTTATCCCTTTCAAAATTCAAATTACTTAAATGTGGAGGGATTGCGTGAGTGGGGATATGTAAAGATGCCACCCACTGAAGAGACACTTGTGAGCTATCTCTCTCAGAGTGATATATCTTCTTTGAAGGCCCCAACCCTGCCATCTAAGCCATTATGTACCACCTCACACTTGAATGGCAGGGTGTATGCAGAAGCAGGTCAGGCCGAGGGTGCCTTACACATGATGCCCGTGTTACAGTCATACCAAGTGGAAAGCTGCTCAAAGATTTGGATCAGAGGCAGGGATTGTCTTCTGATGCGGTCAATCGGGGCTCTCTTGGTGACTAAGCAAATTGTTGAGTAGAAATAACATCTTTCCTCCTGCCCTCTTCCCCCTCCCTTCTTGTTCTGTCTCTAAATGTAGCCTGTGCTAATTGTTTTAGTACAGGCTGTAGCAGGTCCTAGATGAGTACGGTGAGAATTGAAGCAGCCTCCCCCAATAATTGAGTCTTTTTAAGTTGGTTAGCTCCTTTATAGCTCCCTTTAAGAAGATAGCAGTATCATTGGGTTGCAGCTAACACTTAGCAGCTCCCTTTGGTATGATGTTCTTCAGGGTTGAGTGTAGAGAAGGTCCCTCCCCCATTACTGAGGGTCTTAAAGTAGGAACCTCCGCTCCCCACAAGAGCCTTGACTGATCTCTAAGAACCCGATGAGTAGTGGTATTTGCCTTTAAGCTTCCCTTCTTGTTGTTAGGCACCTTTAGGTGTGCTGGAGTCTTGAGATCTGGGGTTAATCCAGGCAAGGCGTGAGCTCTTCCCAATTTGTAATGGTGCAGCAAAGCTGAAGCACCCCTGAGGATCCCTAGGGGTCAGAGATTTTCATATAAGGATATTATTCTAGATAAAATTGATTTCTATGCTTTCTCCCCCTAGAGGTAGTAGTAGGCTAAGGGAACTAAAAACATTCTCACTGGGCCAGTATTCCCTATAGGCGGTGTCTAGCAGATGAAGCTGACATAGCCAAAATGTTCTTGGACTGGAGGCTAACACCTGGCCCACAAGGGAGGGAGGAAGGTTGAAAAAGACCAGGACTTTCCGTGTTAGTGAGCTTGGAAGTTTGGGAATTGG